>NW_008441383.1:0-440 GCF_000622305.1 Nannospalax galili
TATTTGCTTCTTTACCTTTTACCTTAATTTAGAAATATGTATATTTTGTCCTTGGAGCTTTAGCATGCTGTGAAATTCATCTACAGATTTTGAGGGTTGGGATTTCCAGGACTTTTTACTCACATCCAGCACCTAAAACTCAGAATCACATGGTTCCTATCTGTCAGTTAAGGAAAATGTTGGAAAAGATTCTCAAACAGCAGGATGTAAACTAACCCAGAGTTTCTTTAATTGACAAGGAATGAAATATTGAGATCTTTGACAAAATACTTTAAACTGTGTCTCATGAAAGGCTTGTGAGTACAAATCTGATTTGATATGCACCCCATTTGTTATCTTCACTTGTCAGCTAATGAATTTTTCATGTAGAAATTGCTATAGTTTAAAGAGTGGATTGATTACTCCCTGTAAGAGCCTGGGTCTTACAATCTTTCTGCCCC
>NW_008441384.1:0-440 GCF_000622305.1 Nannospalax galili
TTAGTGCTTAAGATTTTTTTACACCATTAGTTGTGAAGAATAGCTTTTCTGGATACAGTAACCTGGATTGGCAGCAACTTTTCATTGAGGTATTAAAGTACATCCTTCCGCATGCTCCTGGCTTTTAGAGTTTGTGTTGCTAAAGCTACCTATAGCATTTTTCTAATTTTTGTTTACTAATCATTTTGTATGGGTTGGGAAGATATGTGCAGGTGAGTAGAGGTGCCCAGGCTGGAAAGAAGACAACATAAGATCACCTAGAGCTAGAGATAAGGCAGCTGTGAGCTCCCTCTTCCAACTTATATA
This sequence comes from Nannospalax galili, assembly GCF_000622305.1. Classification (NCBI taxonomy): domain Eukaryota; kingdom Metazoa; phylum Chordata; class Mammalia; order Rodentia; family Spalacidae; genus Nannospalax; species Nannospalax galili. Next base: position 307 of record NW_008441384.1, read on the forward strand.
CTGGGAACCAACTTAGGTCCTGTACAAGACAATACATGCTCTTGATCTCTGGCCCATCTCTCCAGCCCCAACTAAAAAGCCAATGTTACAGGGCTGGAGAGATCATTCAGGAGTTAAGAAAACTGGCTGCTCTT
>NW_008441385.1:0-440 GCF_000622305.1 Nannospalax galili
GAAAGAGGAAGAAAGTAAATTCAGTTTTTATTCTGAAGTTGGCAGCCTGGGGTTCTAAAATATATTGTTAGGAAAGTTTTACAATAGTGAAATGCCAGCTAAGAAGAAACCTGAGTTAAGATTATTACTGATTAGGGTTTTAGCTCGCTGATGGAGCACTTGTGTCAAAAGCATGAGGTCCTCAGCCCTGGGTTCCAACTCACACTGAAAAAGAAAAGAGGAAACTAGAAAACAACATTGCTGGTATAGATTTAATGAAGGGAGTTATTTGTATTTATTGTTTGCTTGAGACAGTGTTTTGCTGTGTTCCTCAGGCTGCCCTTGACCTGATGATGCTCCTGCCTCGGCCACCCACGTGTGCTCTGCCATGTCTAGCTTCATAGTTGATTAGACTGAATATCAGATTAAGAAGGACTAATTGATTTTCACAGGTCATTAGT
>NW_008441386.1:0-440 GCF_000622305.1 Nannospalax galili
GAATTCATTCCCACTGAGAAGGCTTTAAGTCCAATTAGGTAGCTGTTGATTGTCTCCCAGATAACAATGCCATTATCGCACTAATAGAGGTAGCTTGCCATGCTGATCATTATGGTTATTAGGCTTTAGGGCTGCATTGGACCATTGACTATTTTTCTCCCTTAGCAGTTTGCACATCATCATCTAGCATTATGATAGCTAAACTTTGGTTAGAACGCTTCCAGGTCAGTTCCTGCTCCATTGCTTCAAGTCCTATATATAAAGTATGTCAAGTCTTCAGCAGTAGGGTCTTATCTAGTAGTTCTGGGAGATAAGAAAGAGGTTTGGCAAAAGGCTGTGTTATTTTGGGAGTCTCCTAGACCACCCTCACCAACCACTCAAAGGATGTTTCTTCTGTCTGGCACTGTGTTCCTTGCCAAGCAGCTCCCAGGTATGCATAT
>NW_008441387.1:0-440 GCF_000622305.1 Nannospalax galili
GGTCTCTGTGTAACCTTGGCTGGCCTGCATCTTTCTATGTAGATCAGACTGGACTCAAACTCTTAGAGGTCTTTCTGCTTCTGCCTCCTGAATTCTGAAAGGTGTGTGCCACCATGCCTGGCCTCATCGGGTATTTGGGCTGAAAAGTGACCTAACTTTTTTTTCTGATTCTTTTTAAGCTTCATTATTTTAGATTTATCCACTAAGGAGTACTCAACAGGACAGTGAGAAAGTAGATACAAGATTATGAGTGGCATTTAAAATTTTCCCACAGTGCATAGACGCATTAAAGTGGCTTGTTTTGTCTTGAAACTGGGTCTCACTGTGTAGTCCATTCCGACCTCCAGCTTGTGAACTTCTGGTTCCAGCCTCCCAAGAGTAGGGACTACAGGTATACCCACCACATCCGGGTCAACAGTATTCACTGGGGATTGCTGGAT
>NW_008441388.1:0-440 GCF_000622305.1 Nannospalax galili
TACTGTATATGTAGCTTACTAACTTTTTGTTTGGGTATGGAAGATAAATTGGTGGGTATTTCAGATTCTTGCTGAGTTGGAGACTGGTCAGATTCCTGACTGAGCTGGTCAGCCTGCCTCATGTGGAGGCTGGGACTTTGGGAGTGAGGGACCGGATGAGGACTTAGGGATCTTTGGAGGCATTGTTAGTTAATTTGGCTCAAGAAACTAGTCTTGGGCCTTGAGGTGAAGGAATTGGAGACTGCCTTTGAGAGAGAGCTGCATGGACAAAGTGGGGATAGGTGAGAGAATTGAGATAAGGAAGTAGTGAGCTTGATCTGACTTACCAGTGTCCTGGCTGATCTAGTCCATTTGTCTGATCCAGAGACTGAGAATTTAGAGGTGAGGAGAATGCCTCGATGAGGACTTACAGGTTTATGGTAGGGTGCTTGGTTAATCTG
>NW_008441389.1:0-441 GCF_000622305.1 Nannospalax galili
AAGGCAGGTCTGGAGTTTGAGGATAATCTACACACTCCAAAGGACACAAACTGTTCTTCCTGTTCTCCAGGAAGACATGGTACCGAAAAACACAGAAAGATAAAGTAATAGAAAACAGGAGCCAGGGAGATGGCTCAGTGGGTAAGAGCTTGCTGCACAAGTCCAACAACCCAAGTTTAATCCCTGAATCCACACTAAAATCAGATGTGGTGGTATACATCTATAATCCCAGCTATTCACTGGAAGGCAGAAAAAGAATTACCTAGACGCTCTCAGTCCAGCTAGCCTGGAGTACACAGTACAGCAATAGAAACAAGAGAGATCCTGCCTCAACAAAGTAGAAAGTGCGAACCAATGCCTGAAAGTTGTCTTCTGCCCTCCAAGTGTGTGCCATGGCATGTGTGTACCCACACTCATACACACACATGCATACACACATAA
>NW_008441390.1:0-441 GCF_000622305.1 Nannospalax galili
TTGGGAATTGGTTCTGTGTTGTATAAGAAAACAGGCTGAGCATGGGCCAGAGGAGCAAGCCAGTGAGCAGTGTACCTCCATGGCCTGTGCTCCAGGTTCCTGCCCTGGGTTCCTGCCCTGGCTTCCCTTGATGATGGACTGTGATCCATAAGCCAAATGAACTTTTTCCTTCCCCAGCTTGTTTTGGTCAGTGCTTTTATCACAGCAATAGAAAGCAACTAGACAAAAACCAATCTTACAAATAGGCTTGTGCTGTTGGGAACATTGAGCACCTAACAATCTGACAGGACAGATCAGTTCTCCATCCATGGGTAGAAACCCACCCTTTCCATCTTTGGGATTGGTACCAGTGTTCTCTGTCTAGACCAGATGTTTCCAGGTTCTTGGCGTCTTGTGTAAAGAACTGAAGAAGTGCAGATAAGTAAAAAATTATGAGTTTAT
>NW_008441391.1:0-441 GCF_000622305.1 Nannospalax galili
CACAGAAGCCCAAGTCAGGTTCCAGTCAGGTAAACTCAGGCTTCCTTCTAAAGTTTGGATCCCTACTAGTGGGTATTCAGAACACAATTTGGAAAATTCCCTAAGGGGAGGCCAAATTTTTGGACTCACAGATGGCTGCTGAGTTCTCAGGCCCTATGCCAGAGGGAGGCCAGAACAGGCACTCTCAGGCCAGGTGGTCTGCTGAGATCTCAGCCCCTACACCACTGGAGTTCAGAACAGGCCATCTTAGACTCTGAGTTATGTCCTAAAGCAGACCTGCAGGTCAGTGCCAGACAGGTTCTTCAGTATGTGGGAGATGGTCATAGATGAAAGTTGACTTGGAAACCAAGGTGCCAGCTACCTGGTTCAGTTTCAGCTATGAGAGGCTGAAAGCAGACTCTTTCGTGCCATAGTATTTGGGAGACAGGCTTGAGCCTAGGG
>NW_008441392.1:0-441 GCF_000622305.1 Nannospalax galili
TGTGTTCAAATTTCAGGGACGTAGAAGCTTCCACATATTTTATAAGCTTATTGTACTCTAAGTAAATGAACCTCCTGTGGCTCCATACTTTTTCTTGTTATGGTTGTTGAAGGTCAAACATCTGTCCTCTCCAAATCGAATAAAATAATTTTGACCATTGAGTTCATAGTAGTTTTGAAAGAACTCTGTTTTTCCAGACTAAACTAAGATGTACTGTATATATTTAGACACATCCAGACTTTTCTCTGTTCTGTAGAGAAGTCCCAAAGGCGCAGCTGAACTTTAGCCTCTTATTCTATTACCCTTCAATAATCAGTGGTGCTAAGAAAGACAGGCGAAGAGTTTCTGAAGAGAGGGGCTTGATACATAATGAAAGTTGATGAGGTCAGGCAGGACATTTTACTGCAAAACAAAAGGCAGAAAGAAAAAAAATCTAGGAAA
>NW_008441393.1:0-441 GCF_000622305.1 Nannospalax galili
TCTGGCCTGGGAAGGACCCTCCAGAGGACAGTTATGTCCCTTCTGAGTTGACTGCTATTTTCTTTTTTAAATTTTATACAAGATCTCACTCTGTCATGTCTCCTGGCCTAGAACTCCTTATGCAGACCAGGCTGTCCTGGAACTCACAGAGATCTACCTGCCTCGGTTTTTGAGTGCTGGAATTTAAAGTATGTGCCACCATGCCTGGTCTTTGACCTAGCTTCGACAAGGTTTTGGGATTACGGGAGACAGGCGCTCATTTGAGGCGAAGGGATGGAGATAATGCATTTCAAGACACCAGGCAGCTCAGCCCCGAAACTGTAACACATTTAGTGATTTGGGGCCTGAGGCCCCCAGCCTGGCAGCAGTGTCCTGCAGACACGGTCTCATGCTCAGCCTGGCTTGGGTGTGTGTAGTGGCCTGTCAGAGGCAGCTGGGACC
>NW_008441394.1:0-441 GCF_000622305.1 Nannospalax galili
GCAGAATTTTTAAAATCTTCATTTCTATATACTCACTTTTTAAAGTTTATTTTGAACATTCTGGAAGGTTGAACATTGTGTTGGACATGTTCACTTGGTTCACTCAGCCTCAGTGGCAGAGAACATTTGACCGCAGAATGGAACACTAATGACTTTGTTCACAGCCAGGTGAGACGGGATTGTTCTGTGCAGTTCCGTCTTGGTACTGCCTCATGGAGGAGATTTTTGTCTCACTGATTCCTCATTGATTCATGGAAAAGTATGTGTAATTCCTAACCATGTGTTGTACATTCCACTCCTATCTGACAAACTATTTTCTTAAAATGTTAGTGGCCTATATTTTATTTGTTATGGATACTCTGAAATCTACTGTCCTTTTCACACGAGTCATAGGCCCAAGGAGATTCAGGTGCTTGCCACTCTTGGTGTCAGTGCTATTTT
>NW_008441395.1:0-441 GCF_000622305.1 Nannospalax galili
CTCTCTGCAGCCCCCCAGCCTTCTATTTTTTTTTTTTTTTTGAGACAAGGTCTCACACCATAGCCCAGGCAGATTTTGAATCTGGGATCCTCCTGCCTCTGTCTCCCAGCTAGCTGGGGTTACATGCCTGTGACAGAAGGCCTTTTTGGTTATGCCATTTAGTGTGTGTGAAATGATTTCTCAGTGTGGTTTGATTTGCATCTCCATAATGATTAATGATGTTGAGAATTTTGCTTACTGGACATGTGTATATTATCTTTGGAGAGATGCCTGCTCAGATCTTTTGCTCATTTTATTTTGATAGAGCTCGTGTTAGTGTAAGGAGGACTGACATTCATAAATACATATGAAACAACTGCACGTGTGCTGTGAAGGGTAGGTAGACAGTGCTGTTTAAAGCTATGGTACAGGCAAGTTGGTAGAATCAGCAGGTGAGGGAGT
>NW_008441396.1:0-440 GCF_000622305.1 Nannospalax galili
CTTGAACTCACAGAGATCCGCCTGCCTCTGCCCCTCAAGTGCTGGGATTAGAGGAGTGCGCCACCACGCCCGGCCTGAGAACAGTTCTTTATTCACTCGTGGTGCTTGGGACATTGATCACTTTCTATATGCACACTTTGTTCTGTCTTCCTTAAAGGCCCTTTGTGTACAAGGAACAGAAGAGGACAGAGGGAAGAGTTCAGGAGAAATGTGGAAAATCTCCTTAGGAGCCTGGGTTTCCTGGTGTCACACTGGTCTTCTCAGGATGGTTATGGGGACAAATACCGGTAACTGGGTCCCAAGCTGTTCTGGCCAATTGGGACAGGCTAGCAAAATACACCAGAAAAAAGTTCTTCTTTAGGGTGGAAGGGGCAGACAGTGACAGAGAGGCTGGTGCTAATTGACTAGCTCTTCACCTGCTGAGCTCTTACTGCCATCCC
>NW_008441397.1:0-441 GCF_000622305.1 Nannospalax galili
AAAAAAAAAGCCTCAGCAAATACTTTGCATTGGCTGTTTTACTTCTCACTATGCCAAACATCTGGCAAAAGGCAAAAGGCAGGATGAATAAAAACATGCTTCCACTTAAAAAGTGTTCTAAACACATCCAGGGAAGTTTGTCAAAACTCACAATATTTCAGATTTTCCAAATGTTTTATATACATTGGATTAAACAGAAACTTCCCAGTGAAAAACTCAGAGATAGGATTTATAGTCGTTTGATGGGTCTTGATAAAGGTTTTTGGTATATTTCCCAGACACTGACAAACGGAACATCCCTAAAAGCTGGTTAATAAAGCCTTTTGCAAGCCAACCGGTTTCTACCATCTTGTTTTCAACAAAAAGAAAGGCAAATGTATCCATTAATGGGCCATTAAAAATTAACAATCGATCACCTGTTGTTTAGGTCATTTATCTTTT
>NW_008441398.1:0-432 GCF_000622305.1 Nannospalax galili
TTTTTAAAAACAAATATACAAATATACACATGTACACAGATTTAAAGGCATACTATCTATGCACAGTTTTGAGGCAGATTTTAAAAAGGAAAGGAGAATTCAGAATGCAATTGAGAAAATAAATGATGTTAAAGCCAAAGAAAAGGAGCTCAGGCTGAATCTTGCCTTTGTGCTGAATACCAACTGTTCCATTTTCAGCCCATTTTTCAAGCGCCTGCTCCATGTCTGGCCCTGGGCAAGGCATTGGCCCTTGCCTTTAAATGGTCTATTTAAAGCGACAGGGTGTTTAATGGAATTTTAAAAGGCGGCCTTGCACCAAGAAGAGTAGTAGGATTTTTTTTCACCCAAGAATGGCTGGCTTGGAGCATGCTAATGCACCGTGACAATAAACACACCACACACACACACACACACACACACACACACACACAC
>NW_008441399.1:0-441 GCF_000622305.1 Nannospalax galili
GCAGGATGTAGCTGAGAGTCCAGTTATTGGCATCCACAATGGGAGTAGTGTTTCAGTGTTTCACAAAACCTCCAGCACAACAGCTGTAAGTACAGTTAAGAAAAAGGCCATGCAGACTGGAGACATCCCCAGGGAGTCTTCATAAGCCAGATACACCACAGCTTTATGGACACAGTGTTTTCACTCCGGGTTGGCATACTGGTTGTCTGGACACTGTACACACTGGTCCATATCTGATAAAGAAAGGAAACCATCATCAGCACAGTTGTACCATTTCTCTTCTTATAAGCACTGCTTGGATATGTGTGAGGTATGCTTACCAAAAGTTGCCACTGTCCTGCTGTGGATGGCAATGAAGAATATTTACTGTGTAGCAGAGACCCCCGAACTTGTAAGGTCTCATACCATAGTGGGTGAACTCAACAATTTTTTTCTCATTTT
>NW_008441400.1:0-441 GCF_000622305.1 Nannospalax galili
CAGGTGAATCACCGCCAGATATGGTCCACATAACATGTTTACATATGTACAGTTCCTTCTTTTGGAAAAATACCTAAGGAATTAATTGCTAGTTTTCTCCCTTTAGCTAGTGTCCTTGGATAAGTCTTATGGTTACAGTGGCCTTCTTTTTAACTAAGACATAAGATAACTTGACTGTTCCTCTCTATAAGCATACCTTTCAACAAAGAAAGAGACAAGTAAATTGAATTACTAAAAGGAAGCACTGTGCCCCTGGTAACCAGTACTGCAGGGATACAGAGTTGTTATTATGATAATTACTGTTGCAGTCAAAAACTTTCTGTATGCGCCCTGTGGTTTGTGCTGCACCCCCAGTTACAGCTTCAGGGTGGATGGATCCAGACAAGTACTGGTATTTCCTGTAGCTGCTGGCAAATATTCTTTATGTTTCTCTATATTATG
>NW_008441401.1:0-441 GCF_000622305.1 Nannospalax galili
CATATGCAGCTTGTCCCATAGGCTCAGGCCAGCTCCACTCCACACCTGCTGCTGCCCTTGGTGGTCATCCCACAGTCGTGGTCTCTCTACTATATCCTGGGATCTTCATTGCGACTGAGGTTACACACCTTCACTAGTGGTCTGTCTTGGCCTCACATGGTGCCAAGCCTCAGATTCTCTCCATGACTCATCTGTCTTTGGGTCTCTTCTACAACTGAGGCTGCACCTTCACCAGTGGCCTCTCTTGACCTTACACAGTGCCAAGTATCAGATTTTCTCCATTACCTCTTCATGCCTTCAAAACCAGTACCATGTGGGAAACTCTTACATATTACCAAATCCTGCTTCTAGCTTGAGACGCAATCCCACCCCCACGCCCAACAGGGTCTATGTGCTGACCCTGAGGAAATACTTTCCAGAAGATTTCACCTCAGTGATGCT
>NW_008441402.1:0-440 GCF_000622305.1 Nannospalax galili
TGTCATTGGTGCAGTAGTGGCACTCTTATCTTGGGGGCAATCAACAGCTACACAATTTGACTCAATACCCACTCAAAGGGAGAAAACTCAAGTGTGATAATGTAAACATAACCTATAACACATGACTGCAGTGGCCACAGATCTTCAAGAGAACTCCAAGGCTGTCACATCGCTAGACTAATGTGATTTCTTAATATGTGTAAAATATGTATCATTTTTGAATAATTTAAGCAGAATTGGTTATAGATACTTGAATGATGGTAGAAGTCCGCTGTGAATCCATCTGGACCAGGACTTTTTTAGTTGGGAGGTTTTGTATTACTGTTTCAGGTTCCTTATTTGTTATGGGTCTGTTTCGGCTGTTGACCTCTTCTTGTTTTAACTTTGGTAGTGTTCATGATTTTAGAAATTAATTCATTTCTTTTAGATTTTCAAATTTA
>NW_008441403.1:0-441 GCF_000622305.1 Nannospalax galili
ATTCCCAATGCTGCTTATGTCCTTCCCAGGGCTGGCTGTCCTGCGGAGCCCAGAGCCACTGGCCCTGGGCCTCTGGCACCGTGTGTCTGCAGAGCGCCTCAACAAAGATGGCAGCTTGCAGGTGGATGGAGGGCGCCCGGTGCTGCGTTCCTCACCAGGCAAGAGCCAGGGCCTCAACCTGCCCACCCTACTCTACCTGGGTGGTGTGGAGCCCTCTGTGCCACTGTCTCCAGCCACCAACATAAGCGCTCACTTCCGTGGCTGTGTGGGTGAGGTGAGGAGAAGCCCCTGGAGGAGGGAGGGAGGGAGGGAAGGAGTGCAATGTGGGCCCACCTGCCGCTTACCCAGGTCCCTGGGACTCCTTGCTTCCCTGCTGAGCTACTTTTTGCAAAATAGGGATAATAGAGGCTGGAGAGATGGCTCAGTGATTAAGAGCACTGG
>NW_008441404.1:0-441 GCF_000622305.1 Nannospalax galili
TTTTTTTTTTTATAAGGAAGTACCTCTGCTAAGAGTGGAAGCATGCATTAAACTATGGGTATAAGAATGAGTAATGAGGAATCAGTTTAATATTGTATGTGTTTGCACAAATAACTGTACTAGGCTCTCACCTTAGGTCTGTGAGCTTTTTAGCCTGAGGTTCCTAAGCTTTATATCAATGTCAAGTATGGTCTCCATCCTATGAAGTGGACCTTAAGTCCAATTAGAAAGAGGGTGATTATGCTTATATTATTAATGCCACTATTGCACCAGGGGAAGGGAGCATACCTTGCCAGACCAGTTGTTGCTGTAGTTTGCTGGATTCAGTAGATGATAAGGTTGATGACAAATTTTCTCTTCAAGTTCTTTGCATAGCAACTTCCAACACCATAGAAATTAGCCAGTAGAAATAAGGCTTTGAATTCAGCACCAGCTTGATTT
>NW_008441405.1:0-440 GCF_000622305.1 Nannospalax galili
TACACACAATCGAATATGTACATGTATATGTAATGCACTGAGTTCGAGTTCATGCTCATGTGTACCTGTGTTTAGGGCTTCCCACTTGAGACTGGGTCTCAGGGAGCTCGTCCTTGGAGAAAACTGATTCTCCCTCCCCCAGCATCCGTTGATTGCCTTCATCTTGGGGTGGGACTCCGTGGCATTCTCCCCATCTACCTTAGCATGTCAACTGGGTTTGTCATTATGCAGGTCTTGTTAGACTACCATACTGTGGACATTTCAATGCATTAACTGGCAGCAAGTGTCTTGTCCCAGTGTTAATTTTTGTTGGTGAAAGCAAGGATTAAAGTGAGGGTCTTGCATATCCTAGGCAAGCTTTCTTCCACAAGTCTATATTCGTAGCTCTCATTTTGCTTTATTTATTTATTTATTTATTTATTTATTTATTTATTTATTTA
>NW_008441406.1:0-441 GCF_000622305.1 Nannospalax galili
AAGAGTCTGCAGAGTATGGGTCCTTGGACAGGACTCCTATATTAAACTCCACCCACTCAGGCTTAGGGACTGTTGCAGAAGAAAGGGTAGAAAGATTGTAATAGCCAGGGAGAAAGAGCATAACCATAAGGAAGTAGAGTCCTACAGGCTACTGGGACCTTGTGCATATGAACCTATAGCAACGGTGTCAGCATGCACAAGACCCAAGCAAACTCAAGCAGAGAAAAAACCCAGCATAGAAATGTGGAAATGGGCAGCAGGTCCCAACCTTAGTTGAAGAACTACTGGCAGCTGATTACTGCTGGATGAGGAAGAGCTGATCTTCTAAGAGGGAGGGTATCTAGATAGACTGACTAGACCTCAGTAAATGAACTTGCACTGAGGGACAACTGGGGGGGACACTAACAACATGATAGGCCTTAACACAAATGACAGAATGTA
>NW_008441407.1:0-440 GCF_000622305.1 Nannospalax galili
TGGGGTACCCCTTCAGTGGGTCTATCTAAAAGACTCCCAAATTGCATACCTTGCCTGAGCACCGGCCAAGATGGTGACTTCTCGCCGCCTTCCCAGCTTCCTCCGTGTCTGTCCTTAGACCTTCCCCCTCATGCAGTGGAAGCTGACTGACTGGGTGGGAGGGGTGACTGTCTCCCTCTGTCTACAGAGTCTCTTAGGGTTCAGTGCTAATTCTTTCAGAGGACACACCTATCTGATATCTCTGTGAGTTCGAGGCCAGCTTGGTCTATACAGTAAGTTCCAGGCCAGCGGGGGCTACAGGGAGACCCTGTCTCAAGCAAGCAAGTAAACAAACAGCAAAGGTAATTAAAGAAACATGTACGTGGCCTGTCCTGGCCCAGGGCCCACCAGATCTCCCCGCCCCCTTCCCACCAACCACAGTTACCAATAACTTGTGTGCT
>NW_008441408.1:0-441 GCF_000622305.1 Nannospalax galili
CTTCCAAGCTCCTCACAGAATGACCCATTAAGCTATACTTACAGCGTTTAAGGGCTTTTCTAGCCCAAAAGTTCAATCTGTTCCAAATTATAACCACAAAATCATTCCAAAGGCCTATGAATTACCTGCTTCAGTCTAACACAGCTATGACCCCAATTCTTTGTAACCATCTTTCCTGTTGTGGGAAAGAGTGGGAGATGCAGGTCACAGGTTTGAGAGGAAGCTTGTCCAGTTCAGTCTACTGCAGAGGCTTCAGATGGTATTCTGTGGCATTCTTATATTTGGAAGCTAGTGGCTTGCTAACAACACACTCTAAATGTTTTGATAGTCATAATGATGTTAAGTCATACAGGGGAGGGAAAGAATGGCTTTGTGAAGGCCTGGAAATTGCTCACTAACATTTTTCTGGGCTGCAACATTTTAATTCTCCATAATCATAAA
>NW_008441409.1:0-441 GCF_000622305.1 Nannospalax galili
TGGGGCAGGGCAGGTGCTGAGACCAGCTGGGAGGTCAATTGATGGACATCTAGGTCGTTTCTGTTTTCTGTCTATTGTGACTAATGCAGCAATAAGCGTGGATGATGAGCTGTGAGATTTTTAATAACTACTTTTATATCACTGATGGCTCTGGGTCTATGAAATTTATTTATTTCATCTTGGTTTAACTTTGGTAGGCTGCATATATAGAGAAATTCATCTTTTTCTTTTAGGTTTTCCAGTTTAGTGAAGTAAAGATTTTAAAGTATGTCCTATGGTTCTTAATTTTTTAGGGTCTGTTGCAACATTTTTCCTTTTCATCTGACTTCTTTCATTTTGGTCCTCTCTCTCTTCTCTTTAAAGTAGTTAAAGGTTTGTCAATCTTGTTAATCTTTCCAAGGAATCAGTTCTTCATTTCATTGATTCATTGTATTGATTTTT
>NW_008441410.1:0-441 GCF_000622305.1 Nannospalax galili
TGAACTGAGCTGCTTAGCCTAAGCCTTCGTCACCATGATAGGCCGAGACCCTCTGAAACCATGCACAAAATAAACCTTTCTTTCCTTAAGTTTTTGTTTTGTTGAGTATTTTGGTTATAGCTATGCAAAAGTAGCTCATATAGTAAAGACTGAACCAGGGCCAAGAGGCCAGAATTCTAGTCATGATGTTCTTCACACACCAAATGCCCTTCCAGGCATCTCTTCCTTCCTCATGCCTTGGTTTCTCCACTTGTAGAACTGGGCTATGAAAACAGAGATCAAGGAATTTTTTTGAGACAGGGTCTCACTGTATAGCCCTGGCTGGCCTAGAATGCTCTGTGTGGAACAGGCTGGTCTCAAACTCAGAGAGCCACCTGCCTCTGCCTCCTGAGTACTGGGATTAAAGGTGTGTACCACCACAATGAGGCAGGAATTTTATGA
>NW_008441411.1:0-441 GCF_000622305.1 Nannospalax galili
CTTGTATCTGGGGAGCCTGGGAAGGTAAGCCTTGGGCCAGCAGAGAGACTTTAAAAATGTGTTAGTGAGCTCATAGTTACTTGTTACCCTCCCACTTCTCACCCCGAGGCATGATGAGGAGCTCCTGTAATTCCAGTGCTCTGGGGTGGGGGTATTACCATCCAGGGGTTGATTATGGAGTTGTGACCAGCTTCGATTTCTCTGCCATTTGAAGAATTAAAAGGCAGGAAAAATCTCAGACACAGCAGAGTGCCTGCAACAGCAACAGATTTTACTAAAAAGGAAGACGCTCACCCAGAGAACGGAGTACACAGTGTGTGTGTGGGATTCGGAAACCAAAGTCCAAGTGTTTCCCCTGCCCCCAGCCCCTAATTTTTATTGTCAACTTAAAGGAGAGAGAGCTAATAGGTTTACAGCTTTAAATGAAGATGTGTCCAGGTC
>NW_008441412.1:0-441 GCF_000622305.1 Nannospalax galili
CAGAGGAGTCTGCCTGTCTTTGGAGCAATTCACATCTCTTTTTTAAATAAAGAGTTCATGGATAAATAGAAATCATGGGAGTCTTTAAATTTCACTGTCCAGGAAACTGACCAATGCAGAAAGCATCCATATTCAATATTTCTTTTGAATGTCACTTCTAAGAGAATGCACAAGAGTTCGGTAGACTCTCTGGGTCTTTTATCACAGAGCAGTTAACAAACATTTCCCTCTCAGTACACCAAAAATGGAGTGATCTTTCATGGCAAGAGGAAGTGAAGATATCATTTTTGAAGAAAAAAGTAGTGTTTTGTTTTTATGCAATCATTTGTAGCATTATAGTCTTGTTTTAACTGAATTTTTGCAAATTGCATACAATATATTTTGAGCATATTTAGACCCCCTTCCCTATCTGTACCACTCTTATTGCCCCCCCCCCCCCCG
>NW_008441413.1:0-433 GCF_000622305.1 Nannospalax galili
CAATTTTTCTGATGAGGACATATCTAAAAATCCTCAATAAAATACTTTAAAACTAAATTCCAGAAGACACTAAAAAGATTATATGTCATGTTGACCTTGGTTTTATCCCAGGATGTAAAGTTGGTTCAACATATGCAATCAATAAATATAACACACCACATAAATAGACTTCAACACAGAAATCACATAATCAACTTCAGAGACACATTTGATGAACTCAATGTGACTTCATGCTAAAAATCTTAAAGAATTGGGGTCAGCAAGATGGCCCAGTGCATAAGATATTTTCCACCAAGCCTGATGACATGAGTTTGATCCTTGTTGCCCAGGTAGTGGAAGGAGAGAAAGTTCTCCTGTAAGTGGTCCTATGACCCCCTCACATGTGCCCTCCCCTCTCCACACACACACACACACACACACACACACACACACA
>NW_008441414.1:0-441 GCF_000622305.1 Nannospalax galili
TCCATAGTGAATCCAGGACAGCTGGGGCTACAAGGAGACCCTGTCTTGAAAAGACTGAAAAAAAAAAAGGTGTGCAACCACGATTTCTGGCTTTGTATGTCTGTGTCTGTGTGTGTATGAATGTTTTACCTGCATGGATATTAAGTACACCATGTTGTGCAATGCCTACAGAGGCCAGAAGAGGGTGTAGGATCCCTTGGAACTGAAGTTTCTGAGGGTTGTTAGCTGCCATGTGGCTGCTGGGAACCAAACCAGGGTCCTCTGGAAGAGCAGCCAGTGATCTTAACCACTGGGCCATCTCTCCTAGTCCTGCGTTTTGATTTTTTGAGGCAGGATCTCATGTAGTCCAGGCTACATGAAACACAAAGTCCTCATGCCTCTGCCTCCCAAGTTCTGGGACTAGAGGCATACCACACCACACCAGCTGTGTATTTTTTTTTT
>NW_008441415.1:0-441 GCF_000622305.1 Nannospalax galili
TCAATCTCGATGCCTATCAACAGACATCGATATTCAAATACATATGTATGAGTATTATTCGTCCATAAAGAATAAAGATTTCCTGCCATTTACAGAAAAATGCAAGGACAGTGAGTTGTCATATTAGTTTCCGGCTCATTATTTTAACGGAAAAACAGTTATTGTGACTGTTTCATTACGTAGTAATTTTTAAAGCACAATAAAATGACCAGAAATAAGTAAACTCAATAAACTGTTAGTTTCAGTGTGGACTTATATTCAAACATCTCATTTTGTGAGCCTGGGATTTTAAAGCATTCTGACGCCCTGTGGCTGTCTTCTGTACAGGGACAGCCTGTTTCCCCAGATCCTCTTCTGCAAATAGCAGGGCTGACCCCAGAGCTGTAAATCATGCCCCTTGGATCCCTGGATCTCACTCGCACAGTCTTCTGGGAAATGTAG
>NW_008441416.1:0-441 GCF_000622305.1 Nannospalax galili
TCTCCCAGTTTCTCCATATCATTTAGTTGGCATTGCTCCTGTCAAGGTCCCACTGACCTCTGTTTTACTCAAGTTAGTGGTCTAGTCTCTTTTCTCATTCTTCCCGCTTTCAGCAGCAGTTGCCCTTAACATGGTTGGCACTTTACTTGTCAGGCTCTCCACCCACCACTGTGGTCATAAAGACTGAAGACTTCCTAGTTTCCCCATTTCTGAGGTTGCTGAGGCTGACTATAACAGCTAGTTCTTGGCTTGAGACCTTCACTGGTCACCACCACATCTGGAAAGAAGTTGAAATTCTAACCCCAACCCTCAAGAGTCTTTGTGATTTGACTCCTGGTTAACTATCATGACACCTTCTTCCTACATTCATACACCTCAGTTACAAAATCAAGGAGCTTGTTCCAAATACAGGCCTTCACCTGCTGTTACCTAAATCTGGAA
>NW_008441417.1:0-441 GCF_000622305.1 Nannospalax galili
GGGGGGGCATCAAGTTCTTGAAGACAGTACCAGTTATCTTAGTCTATCTTGACAATTCCCTGGCATCACTTTTCGGCACTGCAGTTTGCTGAACATTCAGACCTAACACTCTTAGTTCCTCGATTCTCCCCGAAACTGAGGCCCAGGAAGGGACAAAGGCTTGGTCGGGGTCACAGGGCCAGCCACTGACTGAGACGGAGTCACCTTCCCAAGCCCAGGATTGGGCAGCCAGGATGAGGCAAAGGCTTCATGGGGAAGGGCAGAGGCACGAATGCTGACCCCCTGCTTCTGAGCCTGAGAAGGGGATACTGTCTTCCCCATCATCCACCTCTTCCTCCCCATTTTACAGACGGGGAAACTGAGGCATCCATAAGCCACCATGTGACTTACTGGAAGGGAACGAGAGACTGGCAGCCAGTTCTGACGCCACAGTTCTGGGTG
>NW_008441418.1:0-441 GCF_000622305.1 Nannospalax galili
TTTTTTTGTTCATGCTTATGACTGTTCTTTTAAATTCTGTGTCCTAGGGTTCGCCCAGGTAATTCTCATTGTAGTACACTTCTGTAAGACTTGTGGGTTTTGGTGTGGATATATCTTAGGAGTTCATATTATTTATGTTGTGGTCTAAGAGTATGGATTTCTTTTATTGGTTGTGTCTGATACAAAATTCTAATCTGTCTTTGTTTAGTTCAAATCTGGTTCTGTTTATATTATTGATGCAGCTTGGTTGCTTTCTGGTCGGATATGAATATTTAGTTGCTCTGTGGTTCAGTTTCTCACTTTTGATTTTCTATTGGCAGGACAGGATGGTTCCAAGCTGACTAAATCAGTCCTCTCAGCAGGGCAAAGAGGTCTAGGTCCATTTCAATCCTATGGTGATCCAGTGGCTGAGTTCAGGCAGGCTAGTCTGGAGATCTCAGG
>NW_008441419.1:0-441 GCF_000622305.1 Nannospalax galili
TTAACCAGATTTCATGATATGCTTTTCTACATGCGAAAATATTCTGAAAAGCAGAGTGTTCTCTTTGATGGGCGTAGAATGCTTTAAAGTTACACTTCTTCCTTTCAGTCTTCAATTTCTTGCAGCAGTGGCTGTTAATATGGCTTCCCACTGTAAATCACAAATCAGACATTGACTGCCATACTGTGTGACAAAGGTTGTCCAAGTGAGTAGGTAATATTACATAGCTTATAAGTCACACTCACTATGAAGACATTGTAAGAGACCAGGTCTATACAGAATAGTTGAGTTGGTCTTATTTTTCCAAAACACAACCTATTCATAGTGTTTTATATTTTATTTGTAACGTCATTTCCTCCTATCCCAAAATAGAATGACTTGTTAACAGCCCAAAACAGCTGCCATGCATGTGGAATGTTAAGGAGGCAACCAAGACAGCCA
>NW_008441420.1:0-441 GCF_000622305.1 Nannospalax galili
GCTGGGGCTTCTGGCCTGCCACCACCAGCCTGGTCTGGTCCTTACCACCTCCGCCAGGTGGGAACCTGAATAGGAAGTGCACAGTGGGGGCCAGTGAGTGGTTGTCTTCATCTTTCCCCCACTCTGAATGGTATGTGCCCTGTTCCTGGATGGTGACCACAGCTGTAAGTGCCTGCACCCAGCTGGGCTTAGGGGATGTGATGCTGTCCCTTGAGTCCTGGGTCACAGCCCCTCAGAAATAGCCCATTCTGAGGTTTTCCTTTGGCCTAACTTCGACCCTGTGTGACAGAAGTGTCTGATACTACTTCCCTCTAGAGTGGTGACACATGCCTTTAATCCCAGCACTTGGAAGGTAGAGGCAGGCAGGTCTCTATGTGAGTTCAAGGCCAACCTTGTCTACATAGTGAGTTTCAGGCCAGCTGGGGCTATAGGGAGACCCTG
>NW_008441421.1:0-441 GCF_000622305.1 Nannospalax galili
TTATAAAACACCATCTAGCTTGACAGTTTTCTCAAGCCTTTCCCGGTTGTCAAAGTGTTCTTTGAAGCACTTCTCACATTCCAAGTGTGCAAAACCTTTTCTGTTTCCCGTTTTTGTTTCAAACAATGAACCCAAGGTCTCACGCATGCTAGGCAAGTTCTCCAATGGGAGCCCAGCCCAGTTTTTTTCTCCATTTTAAACAGTCTAACATTGATAGGTCCTGACTGGTCAATGGCTCTGCCTCTAGGAAGAGCAGATCTACAGTATGGTCCCATGAAAACTTATGAAACTACAGCTTGCTTTATGATTTTTGTACTCAATGATCATGACTTCTGAAAATCAGATAATGAATTTTCAGGACACTGATGAACTGTACAAGGTAGAAAATGATCAGAGACTAAACATGATGTCATAGCAATCATGGTGCTTTATTTGTGGCCT
>NW_008441422.1:0-441 GCF_000622305.1 Nannospalax galili
ACATAGAAATACCATTTTTTAATGAGGATTCTACCCTTATGATGTGATTATCTTCCCAAGACCCCACCTTCTAATATCATTTTAGGGAAATAGGATTGCAGTATATGAATTTATCAAGAGAAAGACCACAAATATCCAGTCAGTTGCAGCAAGTAAATATAGTGGATGTGCAATTGGTTCTTGTTTTTGTTTTTATTATGATTTTCTTAGTCTTGAGAATTTTAAACATGTAAACGTGAGACAGTATACTACCCTCCATTTTGCTGCCTTAACTCCCCATTTATTCCCACAACATGCACCCTCTCAATTTCATGCCTTTGTTTGGTTTTAATAACCCACGAATTTCAGTTAATGCTGTCCATACGTGCTTGGATGTCCATACGAGTGGGAATATGCCCTAAGAAGAGCATGAAGCTCTGCCCCTCTCAGCTACCAACTGCC
>NW_008441423.1:0-437 GCF_000622305.1 Nannospalax galili
GATAGATAGATAGATAGATAGATAGATAGATAGATAGATAGATGAAAGACAAGGTGATAGGCAGATGAAAGGAGATAGATTTCAAAAAGGATAACTCCGAGGCAAGCCAGTCAGGCACTTGAGAATTAAGTTTACCTATGATCTTCCTGGGAGCCAGGATGAAAATTAATAGAAGGTGGGCCAGAGCCAGACAAGACGGTGCATTCCTGTAATCCCAGAGCTGGGAGGCTGAGGCCAAGGGAGTGCAAATTCAAGACCAGTCTGGGCTATATAGCAAGACTCTAGCAAAGGAGGAGGGGAAGAAGGAAGAAAATTCTTTAATTAGAAGGAGAAGGAAAGTTGGGCGTGGTGGCACACGCCTTTAATCCCAGCACTCTGGATGCAGAGGCAGGTGCATCTCTGTGAGTTCAAGGCCAGCCTAGTCTACATAGCAAGCT
>NW_008441424.1:0-440 GCF_000622305.1 Nannospalax galili
TCATACACATAAAATAAAAATAATAAATAAAATATTAAAAAAATAAAAAATTTTAAAAAGTTGACCTTGAATGAGAACATTGTGTGTGTTGTGCATAGAACTTTTAAAGTGGCTTATTCTTTGATATTATTTAATCTACATTATTCACAAAAAGGAATGAAGGGATTATTGACTGGTGAAATCAACAAGTCCAGTCAAGAGAGTCTGGGTTGAAGAAATTTGGAATAAGATCAGACATACAGTGTTGACTTCATAAGGTGGTTATAGATTGTTGCAGAAGTTGGCTGATGGGTGTATTGTTCTACAAGACCACACTTGCAGGAGGAACAACTACAGTGTCCCTAAAGAAAACTAGTGGAGTCCAGGACAGCTTCCAAGAAAGCATCCCACATACTGGTTGACAGCAGTGAGCCAGGAAGCCTCAAAGCATTCAGGGCCTC
>NW_008441425.1:0-440 GCF_000622305.1 Nannospalax galili
GGTTTAACATCCAGAATATATAAAGAACTCAAAAAACAAAGGATCAAGAAAGGAAGTAACCCAATTTAAAACTGGGCTAAGGAGCTGAACAAAAGAAATAAAGATGGCTAAGAAACATCTTAGAAGGTGTTCAAATTTGTTAGTAATTAGGGAAATGCAAATTTAAACCCATTTTAAGATTTGACCTTACCCCAGTCAGACTGGCTAAGATCCAGAGAAAAAATGAAATGATACCAAATGCTGGAGAGGATGTGGGGAAAGGGGAATGCCCATCCATAGCTGGTGGGATTGTAAACTCGTACAACCCCTATGGAAAACAGTGTAGAAATCTCTTTAAAAACTAAAAATGATCCTACCATTCAACCTGGTTATTCCACTCTTTGGCATAACCAAAGGGCTCATCCTATTGCAGAGACACTTGTACATCCATGTTTGTTGCT
>NW_008441426.1:0-441 GCF_000622305.1 Nannospalax galili
TATGACATGGGTGCACTTACATACATGTAAGCAAAGTATTCACACACATAAAACAAAATTTAAATTTAAAAACATGCAAAGAAATAGGAACAAGAGAGCACAGAATTATATTCACAAGTACAGGGGTAAAGAGAGTGACAACACTCTTCTGGTGCTTCGCAATCTCAAGATGTAAACGAATACAACAGGCACCACATATGAGACGGGGTGGCTGAATTAGATCTTAGAAATTAAATTCCTACCTAAAATACCAGGTCATTCCCCTCCTCAATTTCAATATAATAAATTGGGAAAGCATGGCATCTAGTTAGGCTACTGAAGAGGCTGGGGTAAACAGCTTTGCTCCCTTATGCTATATTTCTAGAGATAAGAGCATGTAATTAAGGGGCCATGTCAGCCAACTCCACTAAGATGTCTCCATCTACAGGAGTCCACACTGCT
>NW_008441427.1:0-441 GCF_000622305.1 Nannospalax galili
TTTTCTTTTCTTTTCTTTTTTTTTGAGGCTGATTTTTAAAATCCCTCAGAATACTGGATCAGTCCCTGAAGTGACTTTCTTCAGGCCCACTCACAAGGAGGTAGTCTGGAGAAGTGAGCCAAATTTATGACCACAGCTTCTCTAGGCTCTTTCTATCGGTTCCTTCTTCCCTTAAATGTCTGCCCAGCCTCTGCAGAATTTGTCCTCCTGACACCATTCCTCAGAACACTACTCTAAGGAAAACAGAAAAGTAATCCACTAGCACAAATTGCTGCCAGTTTAATCATATCAATCATTTGCTCTATCACTTAGTGTCCCATAAGACATGCTGTGGACATCAAGTAAATAAGGGGAGATATTTTGAGGTGGAATGTGCCTTAAATTCCATTTTATTCTGGTGATAGAGTACATGCCTAATGAAGACCTGAGTTCAATCTCCAG
>NW_008441428.1:0-441 GCF_000622305.1 Nannospalax galili
GTAGGAATTTGGTAATAGAAAGACCCAAGAAGGGACACTTCTCTTCCGTCTACTTCCTTCTCCCCAAGAGGCTACGCCGACAGCCAGCATCGAGGGCACACATGTAAGGGGCACTCATGTGCATATGCATGCACATAATATACATGCAGTGCTCTTAATGTGTTCTTGGAGACAGGGAAGTCAATGCAGAGAGGTGAGGTGGGCTATCCTAAGCACAAGAGGATGTCCAACTTCACTGCTGAGCACAGCCTCTCCCTGCCCCTGGGAGCTGCAGTTATTTGTAGACAAAGGCAACCCCGAATTTTGTGGTTTTTTCTCCTTTTCTGTGCTTGCCAATAGTTGTTTTTGTTCTGTGGATCTGCTCTGGGGGCTGGCAGCTCCTTTAGGCAGCCTGACAAAGGTGGACCCCACCAAGTGCTGGCTGGGAAGGAGGTGGGGGGG
>NW_008441429.1:0-441 GCF_000622305.1 Nannospalax galili
AGCCACAGCAACCTGGGAAGCCCTGGAGGACCCTGGAGCAGAGAGAGGAGCAAGACACATGCATCCACATCAACCATCCGGTGAGGGGCAGCAGGGAGGGAATTCACACAAACCACAATGACACACAGAATGGTTCAGTGTGGTATAAGCTGTAAAAACCACACAAGAAAACAATGTCAGCCTGATGGAGAGCGGACACCATGATAAAATTACAACACAGCTCATTCATTTTGCCTGTTACTAATTAACAGTGTAAGTTTATGGGAGGCCAGACAGAATGGAAGCAAGATGTGTTACTGTGCCATGTGTGCACCAAACATTCGGGAAATTTGTATCACCTGTGTTCCTGGCTCATGTTATCGTACTTTATGTGTGCGGCAGAACACTTTAAAGTCCTTTCTTCCAGAAAGCCTTCTTGACTTCCCAGACTGCAAGCAGGCT
>NW_008441430.1:0-441 GCF_000622305.1 Nannospalax galili
TTTGTTTGTTTTATTTCTTGAGGCAAGGCCTCTCTGTAGCCACAGCTGGTGTGGAACTCACTAGGTAGACCAGGCTGGTCTTGAGCTCACAGTGATCTGTTTGCCTCTGCCTCCTGAGTGCTGGGGTTAAAGGTGTGCCTCACTATGCCTGGCTATTACTCTTTGTTTTAAAGGCCTGTAGAATCATGCAATCTAATCTGTGTTCCGCAAGTCACTTATTGTTGGTTCTAGCTGCTGCAGCTGGGTCACCCTACCTGGAGTCACCCCATTAAAGAAAACTGACTTTCTCTCTGCCAGAAACTATTGATTGCCAATAGTTCTTCAGCTAGAGTTGGGGCTTTTTACTGACCTTCCCCCACGCGCTTTGGGATTTTCCTTGGCTTGGTTTTGAGCACATTTTACACGTGCTGTGAGAAGCACTGTGGGTTCATGTGCACAGCT
>NW_008441431.1:0-441 GCF_000622305.1 Nannospalax galili
AGGTTCAGTGAGGAGATTGACATTTTCTGCAGGGCCCAGGTGAAGGTGCACTGGGGCTGTAGAAGAGTAGGAAATGATGGAAAACCTCTTGGTGCCTGAGAATGGACCAGATGTGGCGTCATGACTATAGCTGACCCTCAGGGGAGGTGGGATGTCCATTCTAGAGAATCAGTCCTCCCAAGACTAGGCACTGCAAATGATAGAAGCCTCCCGTTCCCAGCATCAGTCCAACACAGAGACACAGCCACTGCCATGCACAACTTGGGACCTTGGGAAAGGGTGCCGAGGGAATGCGGTCACTCCGAGAAGGGCTGAGACTGCTGCCCATCGTCAGGAAGTCCTTCATCCTCGATCTGCTCAGCATCGGCCCACCATCAGAGGACTGTGGAGCTGTGCCTCACAATTAGGAACCAAAGCTCCAGGTTCACAGGAGGGGACCGC
>NW_008441432.1:0-439 GCF_000622305.1 Nannospalax galili
TGTGTGTGTGTGTGTGTGTGTGTGTGTGTGTGTGTGCAGGCATCTTTGGAGTCCAGAAGAAAGGGTCAGATTCCCTGGAGCTGGAGGTCCAGGGAGTTACGGGCTGCCCATTGAGCGTGCTAGAACCCAAATTCAGTTCCTCTGAGCTCTTAACCACTGAGCCATCACTCAGCCCCCCCTTTGATCTTTGAGATAGGGTCTCTCTCTCTCATCTCTCTTTCTCCCTGGCTGGCCTTGAACTGATGGAAATTCTCATGTCAGAACCAACATTCACTATGCTGTCTCTGTGATTTTGACTAATCTGAGTATTTCAGAATATTGGAATCATGCATTATTTGTCTTTAAATTTTGGACTGGCTTACTTCACTTAGCTTAATATCCTTGAGGTTCATGATGTGGAGGCATATGCCAGAAATTTCTTCCTTTGGAAGGCAGAATA
>NW_008441433.1:0-441 GCF_000622305.1 Nannospalax galili
GTGGGTGCTGGGAATCGAACCTGGGTCCTCTGCAAAAGCAGTCAATGCTCTCAACCACTGAACCATCTCTCCAGCCCCGGGGGTCATATTTATGAAAACAAATAATAGAGGCTAGAGAGTTTGATTGGGCAAAGACCCTTATAAACTTCTCATGTAAATGTTAATTCACCTAGACACTGTGGAAATCAGTATGTAAATTTCTCAAAATTAAAAGCTTAATTTCCATATAATCCAGCCATACACCTTCTGGGTATATACCCTAAATATGCAGAAATACTTTTTCATCCATGCTTTTATATGATTTATGGTGTCAAAGTATGGAATCAATATAGATGATTATCAGTGGATGTATGGGTACAGAACATGTGGAGCATCACCTCAATGGAGTGTTACTCTGTTCTAATGAATAACATTTCTGATGATTTACAAAAAAAAAAAAAA
>NW_008441434.1:0-441 GCF_000622305.1 Nannospalax galili
GTATCTGCACCAAGAGTTCACCACAGTCTCTCTCCAACCTCAGGGGGCTAGGGGCCACTTAGGTACATGTTGGGTACTTGATGCTCTGCTCCACCTACAGACATAACGTTTTACTCAAGCTCTGGGTAACCCTGGGTCACAAGATTCACAACTGTAGTGAGCATCCCAGGGGCTTCGGATGGGGGAGATGAAGAGACCACTCTCTGAGAAGCACTGGCTCTGGGTGTCTGCAAACCAGCACCTCCAATTTCCTTTCCAATGCCCTCTTCTGAAGAAGCCAGAACTTGACCTGGTTTATACTTCCATCGGCAGACCATGGGAGCCACTGAGAGTTCTACAGGAGAGGCCTGGTTGTGCCAAGGCTAGCAGGCTGGCAGCACTGAGAGGGTTGGAGATGTGGGAGAGACTGGCTAGAGGGGCCCCAGGACAGTGGTATGATGA
>NW_008441435.1:0-441 GCF_000622305.1 Nannospalax galili
TCATGCCACAAAGGTTCCACGATATCCCAAAATGGTGCCACCAGTGAATAACAAAGTGTCCATGTAGGTGAGCCAGGGCTGGGGGAGTATGGGGGGCTTGCACATTGAAACCACAACATTTTCCTTTAGAAACTGATACTTATACAACACGTATACTTTCTTCTATCTTGTAGATTAGCACCACTTTGTTTTATGAATATCCTTTATTTGTATCTTACTTTAGGTGAATGATGCTTTAGGAGATCTATATCTCATCCAGTCTTTACTGTAGCCCTGTAAAATACACACAGATGAATTTTTATTTTGCATTTTTTTTGTAACCCCAGCTGGCCTGAAACTTGCTATGTAGACCAGGCTGGCCTCGATCTTACATAGATCCTCCTTCCTTTGCCTCCAGACTGCTGAGCTTAATGGCATATGTCACCATGTCAGGCTGAATTT
>NW_008441436.1:0-441 GCF_000622305.1 Nannospalax galili
TTATCAAGGTCAAGAACTTGTGGCAAACAGGTCATAGGTCCTATAAGAGAACCTTCTATTATATTATTCTGCTAGGTGGACATAGTAGTAAACAAATTTCTAATGACCTATCATTATACCCACAGATTATCATATCTCTCAAAACTCACCGGAGAAGCTTCTTTTTTTTTTTTTTTTTAAGTAGATGGAGATTAACACAGAGACCCACAATGGGTCAGGGTTCAGAGAGTAAAGACTGTGAACTGCTCAGACCTAAATGTACCATCTAGATCAGCCCCTCCTCCCAAGGCTCAGAAATCATATAAAAAATGAGGGCTGGGGGGCAAAGACTGTAAGAGCCAGAGTCAGTGGATGACTACAATGAAACACTGCTTTCCCAACACAATAGGATAGTTGCACATATGAACTTACAGCAGTTGTGACAGCAAGCACAAGACCTGC
>NW_008441437.1:0-441 GCF_000622305.1 Nannospalax galili
TGGATCTTTATTCACTAATCCAACATTGCCTCAAACTTGGAAGAAAAAATCAGCTTAGCTTGTCTCAAAAATTCAAGGCAAGGTTAGATTGTACTTGGGCATTTCAAGAGGCAGAGCAAAAGGGTAACAGCACAGTGCCAAGATTGAGCAACCAGGAGGCTTGGCCCTTTGTTGTGCCTGACCTCAGTCAGATGCGTGGTGCTGGGAACATAACTAATTTGTTCAATGAAAAAGCGAAATCCCAAGAAAGTGAATTGCTCAATGCTAGAAAGGTGAACAAATGAAGACGCCCATCAGTGTCGATTTACCTTGTCCCTAGTCAATATAACATTCTCTTTGTCTCCCGTGGGGTAATTCCAGTAAGAACTTTCTTCACAACCCCAAACTTCAAATTCATTTCAACTGTCCTTAGTAACCATCTATTAAGAACAGGGCATAAGC
>NW_008441438.1:0-428 GCF_000622305.1 Nannospalax galili
ACACACACACACACACACACACACACACACACACACACACACACCTCTGGGCTAACTCTCTTCTAGAAGCTAGAGGCATGTCTGCAGAGCTGCCTGGGATTGGAGAACCCCCACCCCCACCCCAACCATGCCTGCCCCCCTTGCAGGGTAATTTGGGAGCACATGAGGCCTATTGTGACATCCCTATTTCCCAAAACAACCTCCCCAACTCCCAAAATGAAGAATTCTAAGAATATGCCTTGGCAAGATGATGGGTTATTGGGAAACTTGAGAATAGCTTTGCCTTCCTGGTCCCAAATGTTCCCCTTTAAGAAAGACCTATCCCTCTCCCCCACAAGAGTACCTTCTTGTCACAGAGGTCCCTTTTTTCTATTTCACTGCCTATCCCTTTGGTGTTTGACAGTCCCTACAGGTCACCTTTGCCCCCC
>NW_008441439.1:0-441 GCF_000622305.1 Nannospalax galili
ATCAGTATACTTCTTTAGGAGTCCAAGGAATGGTTCTCTCGAAATTAGGCTCAAGTTCATATGAAATGTTAGACAATTATCACTAATGATTTTCTTCTTGCTAAGAAAAATGCTACTCAGATATAAGACCTTGGCCAAATTCAACACTGCAATGCCTACCAGAAGCTTAGAGAACCAGGCCATCTATTGTTTTAATCTTAAAATTAATTGACGGCTAAATTTCTTTTCTCTCCCTGTCTAGAAACTATTTTGGAGGGAACTCACATTGTGATTCTAGACACTCCAACATCTATCAAAGTGCCTGAAAGCAAACCCTGAGTTCATCACTCTGGAGTCCAGCCTTGGAAACCAAAGGAAAAACAAGGAGGAACCCAATGGATGGATGCTTTTGTGAACCCATCAAAAATTCTCCTGGTTCCTGAGAACTAGTAATGCTCTTGC
>NW_008441440.1:0-441 GCF_000622305.1 Nannospalax galili
ATTTCTATATTTTTGATATTTTTAAAATATATTTCTACACAAATGGAAATGGACAAAGTCATAAAACAATGACTTAGAGATTCAGTTAGGGGACAAATATTTTAATTATGTAATACTACTTACATGGTAATAATAACTTTAAAAGATATTAATAATATTTTGCACATATGAATCAAATATATATATACATATATATAAAATGCTCTGACAATGTTGTTGCTCTAATATTGCTATCGTCTGGGATTTTTGTACAATGACTTCTGCATGTTTTGCAAATAGTTGGTATGAAAAGTTGTTTAAAGTACACATTTTTGTCAGGTGATATAGAAACACAGTGATCAGCTCTGCATTGGTTTATTTATAACACTGTAGTAGCCCATCATACTATATGATATTTTTGTGAGACAACTGAGATGAAACTATGTCAATCAACAATATTTT
>NW_008441441.1:0-441 GCF_000622305.1 Nannospalax galili
CCCCAGGGAAACACTCTCTTCTTTCACCTTTGAATTGATGCTAAAAAAAGGAAGACTTGAAAGGCAGCTCATTGGGTAAGGGGCTTACCAGTAGGCACAGAGACCTGAGTTCAAGCCCCAGAGTTCACATTATAAAGTCAGGCATGGTGGCCCATGCTCACGATCTCGGGGCCTGGGAGGTAGGGACAGTGGATCCCTGTGGCTCATGGCTCAGCCAGCCTAACTTCCTTGACTGGTTACAGGAATGAGAGATGCTGGGTCACAAAACAAGAGAAGAAAAAGAAAAGGGAAGGAAGAGGCCCCTGAGGAAAAGGAAAGGAAATCGACCTGTGGCCTGTACACACACACGCACACATACGTGCACACACACACATATACTCACACATGCACGCATGCATATATACACACAAGCACACACGTGCCCACATACATGCACACACA
>NW_008441442.1:0-441 GCF_000622305.1 Nannospalax galili
TCCAATGCCCTCCTCTGATCCCCGAGACACAGGTGCACTTACACACATGCAGACAATACAGTCATACATATTTAAAAAAAGACTCTAGGATCTACATAAACCTTTTTTCTTTGTACACTACTGGCCTCAGGCATCTTATTATGGCAACAGGAAATAAATCAATACAAACACCTGGATGTAGCTGTGCCTGGAATGACCTATATGACCTTGGATTTGCTTTTTTGAGACTAAAAAAATCCTTTAAAAACCCCTAGCAATTACTACAGTTATTTCCGTGATTTTTAAGTCTCAACACATGGTATCATGTCTGGCACTTGGTAGGCTCTTTGTGGACCTCAAAGCCTGGTGGTGTCACTAACATGTTCCCATAAACCCCTTGAACTGTCTTCATTGTGGCAATGGCCCTAGTGACTTCCACTGTGAACTGACTCATGTCTCTCC
>NW_008441443.1:0-441 GCF_000622305.1 Nannospalax galili
TGTGTGTGTGTGTGTGTGTGTGTGCTTTTAACACAAACTCTCAGTTTCATTTCTTTACAACTGAAAAGTGAAGATAAAAATCTGTATCCTGGGCTGGTGAAGAGATTCAGCAGGTAAAGGAGCTTGCCATCAACCCTGAGGACCTGAGTGTAATTCCCAGGGACCCACATGGTTGAAGGAAAGAATTCCCACAAGTTGTCTGATGACCTGCACATGTGCATGTGACAAGCTCACACACACATGTTAAATAAATAAATGTAATTTTTTAAATTAGGATTTGGAGAGATGGCTCAGCAATTAAGAGCACTGGCTGCTCTTGCAAATGACCACAATTCAGTTCCTAGCACCCACATGGCAACTAACAATCATCTTTAACTCCAGTTCCATTCTGGCCTCTGCTGGAATTGCATCCATGGATGCGCTTAGATACATGCATGCAAA
>NW_008441444.1:0-441 GCF_000622305.1 Nannospalax galili
ATGGGGCGGAATCCATCAGTGCCCTGAGCTCTCTCAGGGAATGTCACCCCTTCATGGCGCACACCAGGGAGGGACAGCTGCTGTGGGGCTTCCTATTTACCCAGAGGCTCTCCTCCAACCCTACAATGCTTTATACCCCTGTATAGAGCACTAGGCAAGTAAGGTATTCTGGAGAATATATAGCTCCATCTGCTCCCTTGTGAGTGGGATGTCCCCCTGGGAAGGAGCTTCCCAGCATATCCTGGAGTTTTCCCCATGGGCTTACCCAGGGACGACTGACAGTGTCACCACTTCCTTTACAAATGAAGTTACTGCAATGAAATCAGCCCTCAGTAAACTGAATTGTGCACCAGAGTCTTCTGGAAAGTTTTTGGCTCTACTGAAGGGCAAAGACAGAGCAAGATGCTGAAATGAATGAGCCCTCTGTGGAAGGTGTTCTCA
>NW_008441445.1:0-441 GCF_000622305.1 Nannospalax galili
TTTACCAGGGCTTAAATTATCTGGGATGTTATTGTTTAAACAGGAAATGTCCCCACAAGCTCGTATATTTGACTACTTGGTCCTCAGCTAGTGGCTCTAATTTGGAAGACTATAGATCTTTATAGGAGGTGAGGGCTTTGAGGGGGAGTTTGAGGCTTGATAACCCCACATCCTTCAAGCTCTCTGCTTCCAAATTATAGATGCAATGGGACCAGCTGCCTCACACTCCTGACACCATGCCTTGTCTTCCATGATAGACTGTATCCCCCCTGAACTGTGAGCCCAAATAAACCTTTAAGTTACTTTTTGTCAAGTATTTTTTCACAGCAACCAAAAAGGTAACCAATATAGGGTCAACTACAAGATAAAAAGATGGAATGGAAAAATAAGTACATTCTAGTTTGTTTCTTCATTGCTGTGACAAAATATTCTGATCAATAC
>NW_008441446.1:0-440 GCF_000622305.1 Nannospalax galili
TTCTGCAAGAACAGTGTTCTTAACCACTGAGCCATCTCTCCAGCCCCAGTATTGCTTATCTTATTTAAAATGTCTTTATTCAGAGAAAACAGTGCAAAGAGCTTAATAATCTTCATATTGCTCCCTAAACCTCTCTGTATTTTCCCTTCTCTTCTGACCATTTCTATGTTACTACAAAGTCATCTGGCTATCCTGAATGCTGTTGACAATAGTAAGAATCCTAATGAAAAGCTTGTCCCCTCAAAAAGTGAGAAATGTCACTCTGCCATATTTTGAGTTGTGTTCCCCGCCCCCCCCCTTTTGTTTTGTTTTTTTTTTTGGCCTTTTTGAGACAGGTTCTTCCTGTAGCCCCAGCTGACCTGGAACTCACTGTGTAGACCAAACCAGGTTGGCCTTGAACTCACTGAGATCCGCCTGCCTCTGCCTCCCAAGTGCTGGGA
>NW_008441447.1:0-441 GCF_000622305.1 Nannospalax galili
AAAAACTTAAAGACTACTATTTTAGTACAGATTTTTCCCCCTGAAGATAAAGTCTTATGAACTAACAGAATTTTGGGGGTTTTAAATAAACATTGCCAAATATTTCTCAGAAGATTATATAATCTACATTTTCAGTAGGGAAATTTTGTGATACTGATTTTGAAAGTTGCTTTAAAGTACTTACAGGGAGGTGATTGTAGCTCTGGGACCAAGCTGTGCTGCTGTACTGTGACTTTTCTGTGCTGCATATGAGTGGCCAGCAGTCAGGGAGACGCTGGGATCTTTGGTCTCCACAGCAGGCTTTGGGTATGAGCACTTCCATTTTTGTTGCTCTTTAATATCTTCTTTGCTTTTATGTTTCATAAAAGAGTAAAAATGATATGGCAGTGGGAGGTTGGCTCAGATTACTGCACTGGCTCCCTTAGTGTCCCTGCAGTCTTA
>NW_008441448.1:0-441 GCF_000622305.1 Nannospalax galili
AGACTTCACAGTTCACTGTATGAAAGTATCTCTCCAGCTTCCTATAGATGATCCAGAAGCAGCTAGAATCACAGTGTGGGGTAACTCCCGTCATAACTTACATGGCTCCTAGGGAGCTGCTGTTGCCTACAAATAGCTTTAAGGAACTTCCTGTAAACGTCCTTTACCACCATATTCTCTCACTGCCAAAGCAGCCACAGTTTAGAACGAGGTTGGAGACATTGTTCTCTTCAGTGTCAAGAACAGGAAAGGGCTCCAACCAGAAGAAATTAGCCACGGTATCCGTGCAGCTGCCACTCCACCCAGGCAGAACACATTCATACTTTCAACCTCTCTGCTCACTTTGCCCAGCAACACCTTACCATCAACATCTGTTGCTCCTAAGCATGACTCAAATTCTTAGGAGGACTGTATGATTCTACTTGATTTGTATTGAGTAAA
>NW_008441449.1:0-441 GCF_000622305.1 Nannospalax galili
CCTAGGCTCAAGTCTGTCTCCCACAATATTTGAGTGTGTAGTCAGTCTAAGTAAACTGGAGAATTCTAGCTTTCCTCGATAAAGTGACCATAATTCCTTTTTTTCTAACCTCTCAATTTACAAATGAAACTAAAGTGTTTAAATCTATTTCACAGGGGCATTTCTCAGTACAGTGGGCAAACAATCTGAACTTGAGTCTTCTAAGTAGCAGCCATAGGCATCACAAACCCCATCTCCCCTTCAAGAACTTCCACGTCAGTTATTCTCTCTGGAAGCATTTGAGAGCTGGAGGGATGGCTCAGGGGTTAACAGTGCTTCCTGCTGTTACAGAGGACCCAGATTTGGTTCCTAGCACTCACATCAGGGAAATCACAACTGCCTGCAACTCCAGCTCCAGGTGACCTGAGGTCATCTCCTGACCTCTGTGGACACCTGCATGCA
>NW_008441450.1:0-441 GCF_000622305.1 Nannospalax galili
AGTTCTTGGTTTATCTCCAAGAACTAGAAGATAAGACCCTTCTGCTGAAGACAGGATGCACTTCAGACACAGGACTTGGAGAAATGGAGAAGGAACCGACCTGGAAGCCTTCTACCTGATGTTTAGCTCTCATAGTTCCAGAGGATACTATCTAAGCTGTTAAGGGAGAAAAATCAGTCAATGGTCCAACCCAGCCCTAAAGCCTAAATAATCCTAATGACCAGCAGAACAAACTACCTCTATTGGTGCTCTGACAAGCACACAGCACAGCACTCATCAAAGAAGCTCCTTTCTGCAACAGATGGAGGCTACTGCCGATTCCCACAACTGGTCAGACACAGAGACTATACATCTGAGAGATGCCCAGTCCTAGATGACATACCTACATTGGAACCTCTACGCCTAAGACTTGTGGATCATAGCAGAATGGGGGCGGGGGGG
>NW_008441451.1:0-441 GCF_000622305.1 Nannospalax galili
TCACCACACAGCCAAACACAGCCTGCAGGGAGGAGGGAGCAGAGACAAGAAAGAAGGGTGGAACCATAAGGGAGGGGCCATGTGGGAGAGGTCATGGATGGAGGGGTGGGTCAAGGAGAGAGGGTAGGAGATGGGTGGAGGCAGGAAAGGGTATGGAGGGGACCAAAAGAAAGAATAGAATGGGGCAGTTACCAGCTCAGAACCACAGAACCTCTAAAGCCTAGACTCCCAGAGGCATTCAAGGACCCCTCAAGGCCTTCAGACCTATGATCACAGAAGGCAGTGCTGTCAGTTATCACAACAGCTGTTTTTCTCTCAGGAAGTCATCTTGGTTTAGACTAGTGGGCTGGAGGTACCAGACCAGGCAGTTGGATGCCCAGGAGAACTGGCCTTACTGGAACTAGGCCACAGGAAGGAGCCAGAAGGGACCAGGCCCATAAC
>NW_008441452.1:0-441 GCF_000622305.1 Nannospalax galili
AAGGAAACTGCGATGGAACAGACCCTAAGCAGTACAGAGCCATGCAGAAATGTGTTTGTTGATGCTAAGTACCTAGGACAGAGCCACATAGTGCCAGTGTCAGAGTATCATGTGTACAGAGTTTAAGTTATTATAATGTGAAAAAAGCCTATGACATCACCAAAGAGGCAACAAAAGAAACAAACCAGTAGCTAGCAACACAAAATATATTTGTTAAGAGATCCAGAATCTAGTGTATAGCAACATACTGCATTACAATGATAATTGGCCACATATATGAAGGTGCTCACATAAATTTATTATAGGTTGAAAAATTCCTATCACAGCATAACACATTACTCCTGTGTTTGTGATGTGGTTGGTATAAGTAAACCTGTGTTGCTATAGTATAGCACATACAATGACACATAGCACTAACTTCATAATACTAAAAACGGCTAT
>NW_008441453.1:0-441 GCF_000622305.1 Nannospalax galili
AGGCTGAAAGAATTCATGTCCACCAAACCAGTCCTACAGAGAATACTCGAAGCCATACAAAGGACTGAAGAAAAATCAGTATACCCAAGAGGCTACAGAAAGAAAACAAAGAAAGATATAATCATGGAAACACAAAAGAGGGCCATAAACACAAAGGAATTAAAAGGACAGTATCCAGTATACATTTTTCAATAGTAACACTAAATATCAATGGCCTCAATTCCCTATCAAAGACAAAGGTTAGTGGAATGGATTAAAAAAGAAAACCCATCTTTTTGTTGCCTTTAAGAAAATCATCTCACCTTCAAGGATATTCACTACCTTAGGGTGAAAGGATGGAAAAAAAATATTCCAAGCAAATGGCTCTAAGAAGCAAACAGGTGTTACAAGTCTAATATCTGACAAAATAGACTTCAAATTAAAGCTAATCAGAAGAGATAA
>NW_008441454.1:0-441 GCF_000622305.1 Nannospalax galili
ATATAATATCAAACTTGTGTAACCAAGTGTTCTTTGGTGTGGGTCCATACACTGGAGTCTGATAACCTACCAAAATTCTCACCCTTAAAAATCCCTGACTCTCATGTTCCCAGCAGCTATCAGTTGCTCATAGTTCCTCAGCTAGGTTTGGAATTTTCTATCTGCTTCCCCACTCACCTGTTGGGATTTTGGCATCACTTGACTTGAGCTGATGTGTGACTTGTGCACACCACCACCACTACTGTGAGTTCATATGAATAACTGTTCAGCTGCCTAGAAAACTATGCTTCCTTGTATTCAATCACTGTTTTTGGCTCTTAGAATCTCTCTGCTCACCTCTTTTCCAATGATCCTTGGTCCATGGGAAGAGGAAGTTTGATGTAGGCGTCCTATTAAGGGATGTGCACTGTGCAGCCTCTTATTCTCTGCAGTTGGCCAGTT
>NW_008441455.1:0-441 GCF_000622305.1 Nannospalax galili
TAAATGAATGTAATAATAATTTTTAATTAAAAATTTTCATGAACAGTAACAGCAAAAATAGAATAAAAGAGATTTTGTAATCTGCTAGCAAGAGTTTAAATTGGTTCAGTCTTGGTGTGATGTGTACAGAGGTTTTAAAAGTTCATCACATTTACCTCCATGAATCCATATGTTAATCAGGATTTATGTAAGTAAACATTGTAATCAGAGATACTGACAAATATATGCAGAAAATAATTATTGCTACCTTATATCTAACAATGAGAATCTTGAGATCAACCTAAACACCTAGTAGGGTACATTCATATAATGTCCCACATTCATTAAATGAAGAATGAATAATGAATCTGCTCTCTTAGTCCCTCCTCTGCCCTGCCCATCCATTCCCCATCCCATTTAGCCCTTCCTACACTTTTATTTCCTTTTCCTCTTTTTTTTTTT
>NW_008441456.1:0-441 GCF_000622305.1 Nannospalax galili
GGGTCCAACAAATTCATTTAGCTATCCTCTTGCTGATGCACTTGGGCTACTATCATAAAACTAGTATGAAGTTTTTTTCCCTTTTTCCATTTTTTGTGTGTATATTCCTGTGTGTGCACATGCATGTGGAGGGCCATGGTTAGATGTCGATCTTCCACTTTATCCACTGACGTTGGGTCTCTCAGTCCAATCCAGAGCTCACCAGTTTGGTTAGTCTTACTAGCCATCTTGCTGTGGGAATTCTATTCCCGTCTCCACCTTCTGACTGAGCCATCTCTTGGTAATTCCCTGAGGAGCTACTAATCCTTGGAGTCAGACACCCTTCCATATTTATAGTAACTGCCATTTGTTAGGTACTTAATGTATGCTATGGAGGGATCCTAAGATAGTCTGACTGCTAGAATGTTCTATATTTTGATTTGAGTGATGGCTACATAGGTG
>NW_008441457.1:0-437 GCF_000622305.1 Nannospalax galili
ATATATATATAGCAATATGTATATCATAATATCTCAGCTATAGGTAATGACTTAAAGGTTCTTAAATGACAAGTCCTTCTAGGAGTGTTCTACCAAAGGGTTCGAAACAAACACTTGACCAAGCTATGAAAAACCTCTCAAAGTAGTTAGCTAATACACTTCTTGAGTACTAGCACATCGATAAACAAAAGGGAATATTTTAAACATTTATCACACAAAATTTGTACTTTTGGATTTCTAAGAACGTATGTATCATTCACTGTCAAAAACAGGAGGCATTAGAACATTATGCTATTTCTAAGTGCCTTCTTGGTTAATAGTTCCCCCTCTGCAGAGAACAAGTTAACAACATTTACACCCTGCTTCAGTCTCATCCATCTCATGGTCTTGATCTGCTTCTCTCTCTCTCTCTCTCTCTCTCTCTCTCTCTCTCTCTC
>NW_008441458.1:0-441 GCF_000622305.1 Nannospalax galili
ATTTGAATGCTGGTGAAGAAGGAAGAATTGGCCCTTGAAGGAATGAATCACAGTTTTACATAAATGTCGTAAAAGGAATGGGGGTTGGATGCACTTTGTGACTGTAGGAGACACTGACTATTGCACAAGTGGTTATTTCTCTCAACACAAGGTGCAAGGTGGACTGGCTCACTGAGAAACACTGGCCATGGACTTCACAGTGTCTGCTCTGTATGGTGACATGAGCAGAAGGAAAGAGATAAATGGAAAAAAAAAACCAAATAAACAATATGATCCAAGGGCCAATGTAACAGCTCAGCAGGTAAAGGTACTTATCACCAAGTCTGATCCTTGCTACCTACATGGTGGAAGGAGAGAACCAAGTCCCCAAATTGCCCTCTGACCTCCACATGTAGGCTGTGGCATACCCACATCATGCATAGACACACAGATGCATACACA
>NW_008441459.1:0-441 GCF_000622305.1 Nannospalax galili
TGCCAGGGATCATCCAGTTGGCCAGGTCGCCGTACTTGGAAACCTGCATGGCACCGAGCATGGTCAGTTGGATGTGCCCCCCACGAATCATGGCAAAGGAGTCATCGCTAGCGAAGAAGCAACCCCCAGGAATCACGGTGACCGTCTGCTTGCCCGCGTTGATGACGTCGGGATCCACTTCATTTTTCAAGGGGAACGGGCCCAAGGCCAGGATCCCGTTTTCACTGTGCAGGTAAACTGTCATCTTGGGGCTGATGAAGTTGCTGGCCAGGAGGGGGATTCCGATGCCCAGATTGGCGTACATGCCGTCCTCAAACTCCAGAGCCGCGAGCTTGATGATGCGCGTCCTGGCGTTGTCCTCCTGCTTGCTGGCATCGGTGCTCCCCTCGCTGAGCGTGGTCAGACGCTCAATTCGCTTCTCGTACTTGGGCCCCTTGATCA
>NW_008441460.1:0-441 GCF_000622305.1 Nannospalax galili
GAAAAGTCCAATATCAATCTATTTTTTCCTTTGTCACTTCTGTCATCTTGGCCACATTGATTATATTTCTTAAAATTTGATTTATTTTTATTTTATGCATATGAGTGTCTTGCCTGCATGTAAGTGCAACTGTGTCATGCAATGCCCATGGAGGCCAGAAGAGGGCCTCGGATCCCCTGGTATTAGAGTTACACACCATTATGAGTCACCATGTGGGTGCTGGGAACTGAACATGGATTCTCTGCAAGAGCAGCCAATGCTCTTAACCAATGAGCCATCTTGTCAGCCCCTATATTTCTTTTTTAAATTAAAAATTATTTATTTTCATGTATATGAGTGCCGGGGGTTCGAACCAGCGACCCCTGGTGCAGTGATAATTGGGGATGAGTAAGCACGCCGTTTGCCAGCCCACGCCACCCCCAGTACCGGAGACACTCAGAC
>NW_008441461.1:0-441 GCF_000622305.1 Nannospalax galili
AGAGCAGTCAGTGCTCTTAAATGCTGAGCCATCTCTCCAGCCCCAGTTTTAAATTTTTAATTGCATTTTATTTATTCTCTGTGTCTCCATCTGTTGTCTCTCTCCTTCTGTCTCTCTGTCTCTCTGTGCCACAGCATGAATGTGGAAGTCAGAGAACAACTTGCAGGAATCGGTTCTCTCCTTCCACCATGTGGGTCTTGGGGATTGAACTCAGGTTATCAGGCTTGGCCACAAGTGCCTTTATCTGCTGAGCCCTCTTGGAGACTCGGTTGTGTGGTCCTTGAATGTGAATGAACTTTGAGATGGCAGTGTCCTGTTGCAAAGTCTAAAGGTTGGGCACTCATCTATCTCAGCTCCTAACCATAGGGATTCATTTAGGAATAGGTTCATAGTCCAGCACCCACCACTCAAGCTTAGGTCCTTTGTTTAACAAGGGGGGGG
>NW_008441462.1:0-441 GCF_000622305.1 Nannospalax galili
TGTGATTTGACATTGGAGCACTGTGATTGCATATTGGAGCTTTATGATGTCACATTGAAGAGTTGTGAGGGAACATTGAGCACCGTGTTTGCATATTGAGCATGGTGAGGACACAATGAATCATTGTAATGGCACAATGGTGGATTGCGATGGCAGGATGAGCATTGTGATGGCACAATGGAGCATTGTGATGACACAATGAGCATTGTGATGGTACAATGGAACATTGAGAAATCATATTGTAGCATTGTGATGGCGTATTGGGATGTCATATTGGAGTGTTGTGATGACACACTGGGGTATATCTGAGGTCACATTGGAGGATTGTGAAGTCAAGTTGTAACATTATGATGGCACACTGTACCAGTATATTGGCACAAGGGCCATAGCGTTGGCACATTGGAGCATTGTGATATCACAATGCAACCATGTGACATCATA
>NW_008441463.1:0-441 GCF_000622305.1 Nannospalax galili
AAAAAGATCATTAATCATGATCAAGCTGATTTTATTACAGAGATGCAATAATGATTCAAAATACATAAATCAATAAATGTAATTCATCACATCAATAAATGCAAAGACAGAAACTACATATTCATCTCAATAGACATACAGAACGCCTTTGACAAAATCTAGTATCCATTCGTAATAAAACTATGGAGAGGGTAGGGATAAAGAGAGTGTACCTCAGTGTAATAATAAATCCTATATATGACAAGCCTGTAGCCAAACATAATACTAAATGGAGAAAACCAAAGCATCCCCATTTAGGCATGAACAAAGTACTCTCTTCACTTCTGTTCAATACAGTGTGTGAAATCCTAACTAGAACAGCAAGGTAAGAGAGGAAAATGAGAAAGGACACAAGTAGAAAAGAAGAGGTCAGAGGATCCCTGTTTTGGATGGTGTGACTCT
>NW_008441464.1:0-441 GCF_000622305.1 Nannospalax galili
AAAAAAAAAACCCAAACAAACAAAAATAACAACAGCAACTGAAATGAGGTCACCAGGAACACTTACCAGAACAAGACAGGTGTCTACCAGAGAGAAGGTGCCAGAGCGACCAATGCCTGCACTGCAATGGATCACTGCAGGCCCGTGGTCAGGGTTCAAGGAGCCAGATTCTCTCACTTTAAATAAGAAATTGAGGAATGAAGCTGGTGACTCAGGTACTCCAAAATCTGGCCAGGTGGTATAATGAAAGTGTGATATTGTTCTGGTTTCACCACTCTGAAAAGAGAAAAATCAAGGGATAAGTTAGGTCCAAGACTACTTTGGAAAACCCACGTTTTGAGTAATGCTTTTAGTTCTATAGTCTATATGTACTATGACACTGATGGTATACAAATTATGGAAGATTCCCTTTATAGGAACAAGGAATTTATTGTTTTTTTT
>NW_008441465.1:0-441 GCF_000622305.1 Nannospalax galili
ACAATCAAGATTTTAAAAATATATAAATCACCCGAAAGACAAGGAGACAGGCTCTGTAATTGCTCTCGGCAGTTTAATCTGCCCAGAGGACTCCACACACCGCATGCATGCACACCACTGCAGCAACAGGCTGGAAGTCATGCCACAGGGAGAACCCAGCAGGTGCAGGAATTCCCCAAAGGAGCTGCAGATCAAAACGGCATGGCCTGTGCCCTTAGGGCCAGAGGAAGGGAGCGTAATGGAGACTTCCTCACAGACAAATCCTGTACTGGGAGACTGCGTCCTTCTGAGGAAATGAGACTTCCACCCCGCCTTACCAGCAGGATATACAAAGTGTAGACAGGCAAAGGGGGCCATCAGGAAAACATATGCACATACACGCACACACCATCTGCTCTATCTACCAGACTCCCACCGAGGCCCACCTGTAAAGCGCACCAC
>NW_008441466.1:0-440 GCF_000622305.1 Nannospalax galili
CACATGTCTCTTTCCCAGGCTCTCAGCCATGGAACAACAGAGTGTTGTGAGCCCCATGGGGTGAAACTGCAATTTTCCTTGAGTTCTGATGGATATCTCTTCTCTTGAAATCACATTTGGTGCAAGTCTGTGTTGGCATAGAAACTAATGTTTGATAAATAAAAATTTTATATGTATATATTATATAGTACAAAAATATTTTGTCTGGCTTGAGTTTACTTGGCACTTAATGCATGCTCAAGCCAGACAAAATCCCAACATACACCTGGGGAAGGACAACTATGGAACTTTTGATAGGGGGAGAGTCAGTCTTCTTTAAAGGTATAATTCTGGGTGAGTTATTCAGGCTCCAGTGTATATACCCAATTGAAGGACAGTTGGGAACAAGTTTTACTTGTTAAGCCTGTGTGTGTGTGTGTGTGTGTGTGTGTGTGTGTGTG
>NW_008441467.1:0-441 GCF_000622305.1 Nannospalax galili
CTTTACCTAACTCATATGGAATGGAAAGCAGAAGAGTATGAGGTCCAGGGTGCTCCTCTGTACAAGTACACTTGAGTCCTTCACGGAAGTACTTACTGCTTCTACCTGAAATAAGAGAGCCTTTAAAACATGCTGTGAAATGTTTGTCATGGAAATGTCACAATTTTTCATTTTCTCTAAGAAAAGTATACTTATGATAATCAAAGAGCGCTTAAAAACAAATCTGAAGTGTTAGTTCTAATGACTTTTCACCCCATACCCTGGGATGTCTACACAGCATCTGTGTGCAAATGTTTATGACAGCTCCATTCATACTTAACTTAGATGGGATACAAGTCACATGCCTATTAAGTGTTGATGACAGTTATTTTTATGTTATGTTTGTTATATATGTTATTTGACAGTTATGTCAAATGCTTATGACAGCTTCATTCATACTTA
>NW_008441468.1:0-441 GCF_000622305.1 Nannospalax galili
ATAACCATGACATGTTCAGAAGACAGCCTTTCACAGCACTTCTCCCCATCCTTTGGTTCTTACATTTTTCCACCTCCACTTCTACAATGTTCTGTGAGCCTTGGTGGGGAGGTTAAAATAGGCTGAGCACCCAGTCTCTTATTCACAGCCCTTTAACCTGTTATGCATCTCTCCAATGACTGCTGCCAAGTGTAGAAAGAAGCTTTTCTGAGCAAGTTGAGAACAGATCACATCTATGGGTATAAGCATAAACATTTAGGAGGCAATTTGACAGTATGATCATTTAGTAAAATAACAATAACAGAAAAACAGAATATCTGTCCTAGGGCCTATCATCTCCCTAGCCACCGGATTTGACCCAGGATTATACTACCAGGTATGAAATTCTTTTATGTGGAATGGGCCTCAAATCTAATCAGAAAGAGGTTTGTTACCCCATAA
>NW_008441469.1:0-441 GCF_000622305.1 Nannospalax galili
GAACATTGAGGTGGAAGAAGGGGAGGAGCCAGGTACGGGATACATGTCTAGAATTCCAGCACTCAGAGGCTGAGCAGGAAGATCAGAGTCCAGGGGTTCAAGACCAGCTTGACAACACAGCAAGAGCCCATGCGTAAGAAGATTCTCCTTTGACCAATTCATGGGGCCTGGGTGCCAGTTGGAGGGTATGGGGAGCCACAGCAAGTCTCTACTTGCAATTCCTAGCCTCCAAGACTTGCTCTTCTCCTCCCCTTCCCCAGAACTCACCAGGTCACAGGTTGGGATTGTGACCTGTCTTCCTCACTCTGTCCCCAGAGCCCTACAGTGATTGACTCCCCACTGAAGCTGAAGCTGCAGGCCATGAGCCCTCCACGCTGCACCATCAAGCCCTCAGGCACCACCATCTCAGTCACTGCCAGCGTCACCATCACCTTGGCCCCA
>NW_008441470.1:0-441 GCF_000622305.1 Nannospalax galili
CATGAGTTTGAGGCCAACCTAGGTTACATAGTAAGCTCCAGACCAGCCTGGTCTACACAAAGTGAGAGCCTATCTGGAAAGCCAGTAAGTAAATAACAAATAAAACTAAATCATGTTCCTCCTGGGAACTGTAACCATCAGTGCCTTCTCACTACACATGGACTGATTATCGACTCCTTGCCCAGGCTTCCCAAGCCCCTTAAGTTCTCAATCTCTCTTCCTCCCCAGCTGCATCTCCAACCACATCCCTTCCCACTCCTCAGGCTTCAGCCCTACTGTGTCTTGCTCCTCAGCTACACCAAGCCTGAGTCTTCCTCACAGATATACACTGGCTGCTGCCCCTATGTGGATCCTCTGTCCCAGCCTGGGTTCCCTCAAAAACAAAGGCTGAAATCCCAGCATAGATGTGGGAAAGTGGGTAAGAAATCCCAACCCAACCTA
>NW_008441471.1:0-441 GCF_000622305.1 Nannospalax galili
AGCCTAGTGAATGGATCTTAGGTCACTAGGGGGGTATTCCTTTGAAGGACATCATGGGACCCCAGGCCCTCTCTTCTCTCTTTCTGGCTGTGAGTTTCCTGGTTTACTTCTTTGTTGCTGTGATAAAAACACTGAGCAAAACCAACTTGGGGAGGAAAGGGTTTCTTTTATTTTGCCTTATACCTCCCAGGTCACAGTTCATCATTGAGAAAAGTCAGGGCAGGAACCTGTAGGCAGGAGCTTGTCCCTCTGACCTGTGCCCAGTCTGCTTTCTTATATAACCTAGGACCACTTGCCCCAATCTAAATGGCTATAATCAAGAAAACAAATGACAAAAAATGCTGGTGTGGATGGGGGGAAAAGGTGACACACCCACTGTTGGTGGAAATGTAAACTGGTGCATCCACTATGGAAATCTGTGTAGCGGTTTCTCAAAGAGCT
>NW_008441472.1:0-441 GCF_000622305.1 Nannospalax galili
TATAATTCCCCCACCCCTCATAGTTCTCCAGTCAGCTTAAAGGTCAATGCACGCATGCGGGCAGGAGCCCATGAAAGCTTGTGGAGGCATCCAATCCGATGATCTTCTAAACAACTCAGGCCGCGCCCCAGTAACTTCCTCTGGCACCATCTTGGCAAGGTGGGGCCTTTGGGTCCCCACAGGGAGAGATGGCTCAGTAGTTAGGAACACTGTCTGCTCTTGCAGAGGACATAGGTTCGGTTCCCAGCACCCACACAGCAGCTAACAATCACCTGAAATTTCAGTTCCAGGGGATGCAACTCCTTCATCTGACCTCCTTGGGCACTGAATAACACATGTGTGTGTGTGCAGTCATGTGGGTAAAACATTCATATACATAAAATATGAATATATAAGTGTTGCTGTGCTCTACGGTGGCCTGACTCCAGTCTCGGGGCAGGG
>NW_008441473.1:0-441 GCF_000622305.1 Nannospalax galili
TGTGTGTACCTGTGTGTGTGGTGGTGGTAACATTTGTTTCCAAATAATCTAGGCATGGCAGCTGAGCATGGGGGATGACTGGATAGGGGTAGAAGCCAAACTGGCCAAACTGATCAGTGCTAACGTCAAGTGGTAGAACTGTCAGGAGGCCCATCCACTGGATGGGCACTAACAGGAAAGGTTTTTCTGAAGCAAGAATGCCAAGATTCAAATCTCATCTCTGTCACCACCTGAGTAACCTTGGGAAGTCTCTTGACCTCTCTGTGCCTCATTTTCTCATTTTCCTTGTTTACAAAATAGAGATAATATAAGTTTTATTCTTTGAGAGTTATATAAGGATTAAATGAGGACATCCATCTATCTATTATATTTAGTGGGGTCGTGCACAGAGTGAGTGGGACAGGTTAGTTATAAGAGTTAGAGAGAGAGAGAGAGAGAGAG
>NW_008441474.1:0-440 GCF_000622305.1 Nannospalax galili
AGGCACACTTCATTTTCCTTGATGATTTCTCCATATAATAAGAGTGAGAGGCATTTCCCAGTGTCCATGCCATGTGGCTTATGCCTGCCTTTAATCTAGCTCCACGGGATCAAATGCCATCTTATGGCCTCTGAGGGCACCCACTAGGGCAGATGGATATATGAGGAATGCATGTCCTTAGCCTAGCTACCATGCTTCCCTTCCAATCTAGTTAAGAACACACATTCCTGCCACCAACTGCACCCTCTCTTCTGTCCCAAGGATGAGTCTGCTGCACCTCTCTTAGACTCCTGAGGACTGGTTTTGAGAGTCTTGTAAGTTTATAGAATATCTGCACATGGGCTCAGAAGCTTTTCCAAGACCTAGTTAAGCACATATCAGTTTGGACAAGTGTGCTATATGCGCGCGCGCGGACACACACACACACACACACACACACA
>NW_008441475.1:0-441 GCF_000622305.1 Nannospalax galili
AGTGAGCCCCAGGGATCCTCCTGTCTCTGCCTCCCCAGCTCTGGGATTACACTAAGCGTGCATGATCAAGTCCAGCTTTTTCACAAGGGTTCTGGGGATCAAACTCAAGATTCTGCATTTTACTGATTGAGCCCTCTCTCTAGGCCCTAATGTCCCAGATTTTTTAATTCAAAAGGAGGGTGCCTACCACAACACAACACAAAAGAAACTCACCAGCTCCCTTCCCCAGCAATGTTCTATAAGCATTCATCCTCAACACTATCTTCACCCGGAAAACATACAGTCACAGAGGTGGCCAGCCACCATCACCCTGGAGTGATAAGGACAGGCCGGCAGAATCCTTTAGAAGGTGCAGCTCAGAATCGACCACCAGGGACCTGGAGGCACCCACACTCTTAATAATGCCTCAAAGCTCTATTAGGTGGGACTGTGCATCACAGA
>NW_008441476.1:0-441 GCF_000622305.1 Nannospalax galili
TTCCCCCTCCCTGTGGGCAGCGGCTCAGAAAGGAACATGATGGTTGGGGATGAGGGCTGGGGTTCCTCGCTGGCTCAGCAGCTGAACAGGTGGCATCACTTCCAATGCTGGGGAGCAAATCAGTACTCGGTGACCTTCCCAGACCTCGCCCATTCAGTCTCTGCACCCTTGGTAGGCTGTGCTGTTACCTCAGATTTGTCTGACGCTCAGAGAGACCAAGTGACCTGTGCATTTTTGGGGGAGTGTCACAGCTGGGATTTGAACTCAGTCCTAGGACTCCGGCCCTTTATTCCATCCCACCATCATCTTAATTTCAAGTGGAGGAATCAGGTTAGGATCTCTCCCTGTCCACTGAGGGACCCTGGGGCAGAACGCATCTGCTCCCGCACTGCCACCCCTGGCCTCTGCTGCTCACTCATCTGGGCGGGAACTGGACCAGTT
>NW_008441477.1:0-441 GCF_000622305.1 Nannospalax galili
TGACTTCTGTCAGGTGTCTAGTCCCCTGTGTCTTGTGTCTGTCCCTGAGTCTTTGGGTCCAGAGGTAATGTACTAGAGCTTGGCAGACTTCTTGTCTGCTCCCTGTCCTAGTTAGAAGTTTTGTACTAAATGCTTAGCTTTCTATTGTCCTATAATACATTACTTACAATGTCTGGATAAGTTCCCTCCACTTACAATTCATTTACCTTTATCACCTGATTTCATACCTCAGTTGTTAATCTGGTTCATTGTAATAGATTTCCGATTGATCCTTGTGCCTCCAAATATGAAGACCTTATATCTACATATTTACATGCAAGGTTCGATTACCTAGCATTTAAAGAAGTAATTTTGAAATCAGAAAACATTGGCATTAATGCTTAGCATTTTTCCCCAAGGTTCTTGCTACATCCACCATATATATGTATATATATGTATATA
>NW_008441478.1:0-441 GCF_000622305.1 Nannospalax galili
CCAGTGTCTTCTAGAAAGGACAGTGATATCAAGTGCCACAGAGGACTATTATTCAAGCTCCAAAGTCAAGTTTTCTTTACAGGGTCACATGTGAGCTGCTGAAACTCAGTACACTACACAAATATACAAGAGACAAAGTTCAGATACAGTTTACCAATTTCCCAGCATTATATTCCTGATACTGACTTTACAGTAAATGGTTTTACTAGTGAAATGAGAACAATTTTTATGAGGCAATACAATTTTCCCTGAGGTTCTACCAGTAATTTGAACTCAGGCTCATACTCCTATAGAAACTGGATTCCTCCTGAAACTGTGAGCTCTAAATAGGTAAGCATCTAAGCTTCATCCTTTGGACTCTCACATCAAGTGAAAACTGATAATCTAAAGTTTTCTAACATTAGTTTTTGAAACAAGCAATGCTGATTAAAGTCATAATTT
>NW_008441479.1:0-441 GCF_000622305.1 Nannospalax galili
GTCCGCCACCCCCGCCAGCCGCCCGAGCCCCGCGCCAGGAAGCGGCGGACGCGGCTCCGCACTTCACATTTTGTTCCTCAACTTCGGGGACCAAGCCCGGCGGCGTCTCCCGCCTCGGGGCCGCCCCGCACCGCTGAGGCCTGAGCGGCCGCTTCGGGCAGCCCCGCCGGGCCTCGGGCGCGCGCCCTCCCCCTGCGGTCTCCCCTTCCGTCCCTCCCTCACTGCCGCCGAGGGCGGGAGCCCGGCCGCCGCTTTACCTCATGCGGGCGGAAGGTGCATCGAGCGCTCGGCCTCTGTCAGGTGGTTGCGCCGCCGCCGCCCCTCGTCGGGCTGCACACAAAGCGGCTCCGTGGGTCCCACCGCCGCTGCCGCCGCCGCCCGCCCGCCCCGGAGCGGCGCTGGGGCTGGCGGTGCCGAGGAGCAGCCGCCGCGGGGGGAGAC
>NW_008441480.1:0-441 GCF_000622305.1 Nannospalax galili
AAAAGATGGCCCCTGTGTCTTACCCATGTGGATGCAAGAGGTGGGCATTTACTGACCTGGAGGCCC
Organism: Nannospalax galili; assembly: GCF_000622305.1. NCBI lineage: Eukaryota > Metazoa > Chordata > Mammalia > Rodentia > Spalacidae > Nannospalax > Nannospalax galili. Next base: position 67 of record NW_008441480.1, read on the forward strand.
ACAAAGCTAGTTGTGACTATGGGTTGGCCACAGAAGAAAGAATGGAATGATGGGCTCTGAGCCAAGGCACAGAGCTGGGCACTGGGTATTTGTTTCTTTGTAAGTTACTCCCCTCTCTCCCCAATGGATTAAACCATAATAAATTCACTTAAATATATCTTATATGGTTTGTCTGATAGCACCTGGAGCAAGAGACGCTGAAAAAAGTGAGGGTGGGTCAAACAGAGAGTGGGATGACGATAATTTAGTGGGACAAAATTGGCGCAAGGCGGCAGGATCAAGGTGCTAAAAATGACAAAGTGCAGAAGTTTAGAAAAGAATAGAGAGCTGATGGTGGCACTGATGTGGTTTTTACAATGGATTATAAAATATGTA
>NW_008441481.1:0-441 GCF_000622305.1 Nannospalax galili
GTTTCATCCATAAGCTTTGCATCAGAGTGGGGTTGGGGGGACCTCAAGGGACTGGGTCTGCCCTCTGTCTGCTTCTCTGGATGTAGCGTGTGGAGCTTCATTTGCCATTAGGCACCGCATACTGAATGGTGAGTGTTGAGCATTGTGGAGCAGAAAACACAAGCACGAATTTCAGTCTCCACCAAACACTATGGAAGCTTTGAATGGTCTGGGACTTACACTCTTTTGTGTAAGTAAGCCAGAAATCCTTTTATTGTTAATTTGATTCCTAATGTAAAATTTCGTGTTATTCCTAAAATGTGGTGGGCACAGGGTGTGGACATTGTGCAGGGTCAAAAAGCTAGCCTCTTTATCACCCTGTAGAAATGTATTTGGTCAGATTGCCAAGCGTTCTTCAGAAGGGCAACCCAAATGCAAACAAAACTTTAACATCAGAAAAAA
>NW_008441482.1:0-441 GCF_000622305.1 Nannospalax galili
TGAGAAGCATGCAAAAATGTTGCATCTCCTCCAGAACTATAATCTACTGAACTTCTATTGAGTGCTTACAATTTTTTTCAGATAATCCTAGCATCTCTGTTATCTTGGTGTTGGCATCTCCCAAGCATCTTCTTTAAAAATTAAGCTTGAGATCATGATGGTTTTAAAATTTTTATTTATTGGGTTGGAGAGATAGCTCAGTGGTTAAGAGCACTGGCTGATCTTGAAGAGGACCCAGGTTTGATTCCGAGCACCTACATTGTGCCTTACAACCATCTGTAACTCCAGTTCTAGGGGATCCGATGCCCTTTTATGTTCTCCATGGGCATTGCACAATATGGTGCACCTACCTACATGTAGGCACTATGAGTGTTTTCCCTGCATGGATATAAATGTATCACATTTGTGCAAACCCGAGGAGGCCAGAAGAGGACGTCAGAT
>NW_008441483.1:0-441 GCF_000622305.1 Nannospalax galili
ATCTTCTATACTACTAGACCCCCACACACCAACCTCTATAGTCCCAGACCCACACACTTTTATAGTCCCAGACCTGCTCACTCTTCTATAGTCACAGATCACCACACTCTTCTATAGACCCAGACACCACCACTCTATTCTATAGTCCCACATTCCCCCACACACTTCTATATTCCCAGAACCCCTATTCTTCTATAGAAGACCCCCGCATTCTTCTATATTCCCCAACTGCCCACTCTTCTATAGTCCCAGATCCCCCATCTCTGCTAAAGTCCCAGAACGCCCCCACACACAATTCTAATGTCCGAGACCCCCCACCCTTCCACAGTCCCAGACCCCCTCACATTTCTATAGTCCCAGACCCTACCACTTCTCTATAATCCCAGACTCCCCCAACTTTTCTACAGTCCCCGACCTCCCCAACTCTTCTATAGTCCAGGA
>NW_008441484.1:0-441 GCF_000622305.1 Nannospalax galili
ATTATATGAAATACTTTAATCTTTGGAGCATATCAGGGTGTCATGTCTCTACCCAAGGCCAGAGGTGTTGTATTCTTTTGACCAGGCCTCAAGGAGTGGCAAAGCTGATATTTACCTTTCTTGTATTACCAGAGAAGAGGGAGGTGGGACACAAAGCCTCCAATGCTGCTATAAGTAAACCTATAAGAGGGGTTTAGCTTTATGGGTCTTACCTTACATCAGTATTCATACCGTGTTACTGTCTGTCACCTGAGTGTGAGCAGAGGGCTGGTTGCGCTGGAGTTGGGGTTCTTTCAAGAGGCAGACAAGGAATTGAATGCCCAGGGAGCAATGAAGTAAAGACTCAGAAAGGTGTGAAAGCAAGCTTCTATTGGTGCACAGAGTAAAGAGAAATAGCTAAAGACACCCAGTTGGATGGGGTCTCCAGAGCTGGCAGACCAC
>NW_008441485.1:0-441 GCF_000622305.1 Nannospalax galili
ATGACCAGCAGGTTGGTCATAATGGGATGTAGTAATAAAACATTAGGTTTCATCAACCTCCAAACTAAGAGTGTCATTAGATAGTGCCTAAGGCTATAAAAAGTGCCTTGATTTATCGTTTTAAGGTAAAAACTGAACAAAGAAAGGATTTCAAGAAGACGGAGACACATGCCTGCTTTAACTGTTTATCAGCTGAGCTCCAGACCCAATATAAATTCGACAACTTGGCCTGAATTCAGAACCTTTGACTTCCGAAATCTCATCATACATATGGCCCAAATTAGGAAAACGGAAATCCAGGGCCTGGAGCAGTGGACCCCTAGTTCCAGAGACCTGTACGGCAAAGCTGAAGAACCCTGAAACAGCAGGGCCAAAGGCACAAAGCAGGAGGGGTCTAACCATGACTGTTGGAGGGTGCACTTAATGAGCATGGGTCAAATG
>NW_008441486.1:0-441 GCF_000622305.1 Nannospalax galili
TGGGCTGCAACTAAGGAAATGTGAGGCCAAGAGAGAATTCTAAGGTAGGAAGTGTTAAAGCGCCAGGTGCTGGAAATTGAAACTGCAGAGGGGTGTAGCCCTGCTAATGACAGCAGCTGGCGGCTAGGGAGTTGGGGACAAGACCAAGAAAGAAAGGCCGTCTGAGAACCGGGGGCAGGCTGGGAAGGCACATAAGCATGCTGTGGAGAGTCATCACTAGAATGGTAATGTGTCACTGACCTTACCCAGGAAGACAGCAGAGGTGATGCTCTAGAGATGAGAGCAACAGTCCTTGGTGTAGAGGAGGAAAGGAGGAAAAAGAAGACTGTCTAGGGCCTTGGGCATGTGGAAAGGCCAGGCATAAGTCAGAGGAAAGCAGGCTCCGCTCAGCAGGTGGTTCCAGTGGTGGAAGCACATGAAAAGTCACTTCTAGCTGCTTTT
>NW_008441487.1:0-441 GCF_000622305.1 Nannospalax galili
ATGTTCAAGTTGGGCTGGAGATGCATCTCAGTTGGTAGAGTGCTTACCTCTACCAAAAAGTAGTTCAAAGTCCTGTGGTTGATCCCTAGCACTACATAAAATGAAGTGTGTTGGGGGGAAGGAGGACACCTCTAGTCTCAGCACTAGGGAAGTAGAAGCAGGAGGATCAGGAATTCAGGGTCATCTAAGGCTATATAGTAAACTGGGCACCAGCCTGGAATACAAGAGACGCTGTCTGTGCTGGGTAGTTTCAGTTGTCAACTTGACACACCTGGGAAGAGGGAGCCTCAGTTGAGGAATTTCCTCTGTCAGACTTGCCTGAGACTGTCTGTGAGATATTTTCTTAATTGTTTGCTAATTAATGTGGGAAGGCCCAGCCTACTGTGGGTGGAGCCACCCCTGGGGCAGGTGGTCCTGGGTTATATTAAAAAGTAGGGTGAG
>NW_008441488.1:0-441 GCF_000622305.1 Nannospalax galili
TGAGCACCAGCATTCATCTCTCTCTGCTTCCTGACTGTGGATGTGATATGAGCAGCTGCCTCACACTCCTGCCACCATGACTTCCCACCGTGGCGGACTATACCCTCAAACTGTGAGCCATAGTTAATCCTTCCATGGCCTGGAGAGATGGCTCAGCAGTTAAGATTACTCCACAGTCGTGAGAACCAGAGTTCAGATCCCAGGATTTCCCACAAATGCCTGTAACCCCATCTCTGAGTGAGCTGGAGACAGGAGGTTTACTGGGGCTTGCTGGCTTCCAGTTTAGCTTATTTGTGGGCTCTGGGTTCAAGAAGGGACCCTGCCTCAGAGGAACAGGTGGGAAGTAATGGAAGGGGACATGTGACACTGTCTTCTGCTCTGTGTACAGGTATTTGCACCTATACACTCACATAGACACAATTATATATATATATATATATA
>NW_008441489.1:0-441 GCF_000622305.1 Nannospalax galili
ATGCCAATGTAGGTGGGGGAAATTTCACAAGACCCCAGCCCTAGATGAAGTGCTACAAACTATCAATGGCTGCTGAGTAAGGGAGATTCTGTTTTCTCTAGGGATAAGCCTCCAGGAATGCCTGCTAGGGATTGGTTAGCCCCTGGGCATGCCTGTGATTGACTATGCTGATTGCTTATATTAATTGAGGTTGGAAGACTCACACTATGGGTCCTGGAGTCTACAGAAAAGAAAGCTATCTGAGCACAAGTGTTAGCACTTTCTGCTTCCTCACTGTGTATGTAACATGAGCTGCAGCTTCAAGCCTGAACTGAAAACTGGAATAATCCTGTTGTCCCTTACTTACTTATGTCAGAATATATTATCACAGCAACAAGAAAAGGAACTTATATTACTCTGGTTTATTGATAACATAAATTCAAGGTTGACTAATTTTTATGA
>NW_008441490.1:0-441 GCF_000622305.1 Nannospalax galili
TGTGGATGCTGGGAACCAAACCTGGGTCCTCTGCAAGAGTAGCCAGTGCTCTTAATCAATGAGCCATCTCTCCAGCCCCAACATCAGCTTTTTTACATGGGTTCTGGGAATGGAACACAGGTTTTCTTGTTTGCCCAGCAAGTACCTTTCTATCTTCCCAGACCTCTCTCTCTTTTTATGTGATGCTTTGGTCCACTGCAGTGGTCAGTGTGCATTCAGCAGTAAAGCTTGAGGCTCTGTTTTTATTATCTTACTGCAGAACCTACAGAAAGACTTGTGCAATTAGAAGTCTGGTAAATTCTCTGGGTGGGTGACAGCTGTAAGCCTCTGAACAATTGCCTATGACAAGGTCACAGATTTTTCTTTTATGCAGCTTGAGGCAGCTTTAATTCATATGTCTGAGATTGTAAGAAGTGGATTTCTTTGCTCACTCAGGTGGTT
>NW_008441491.1:0-442 GCF_000622305.1 Nannospalax galili
AACAGGGTTCGCAAGGTGCTAAAGCAAGTAGACATAAGGGAAAAGGGCAGGAACTCGGTAAAAGGGTGCCTTATGAGTATGGATACAGATTAATTGGGGCAGAGCAGGAGTTGCTAGAAACAAAAATGACAGGCAACCACGCTGTGCTGGAGAGTTTTAAGACCAGACCAGCAATTCACCACAGGAGTAAGAGAAACTGGGGACCAGGAGGTGCAGGTGACTCCAACTGCACCACCTGCTCCAGTGGAAGGCAGCCTTATGGGATGGGATGCCCTTCCCCAGCCACTTCCTTGAAGGAGTGGCTAAGGTTGCCCATAGCTGAGGGCCGTACTGGGTGACTGAAGGCTACATGTTGAATTGAGGATTTATTGGTCACCCACTAATATACAAAACACATGGGTCCTAGTGAATACTGGAGCAGAGTGTACATTAATTCATGGCA
>NW_008441492.1:0-441 GCF_000622305.1 Nannospalax galili
CTAAAAGTTTGGCCACTTTCCAATAATAGTGAAGGCTGGCAACCAATACATGGCTTTGGGAGAATATTTAATTTTTCATTAAAAATTTATATTTATGGGTATGACTGTTTTGCCTGCATGTATATAAGTGCACCATGTACATGTAATGCCTACAGAAGCCAAAAGATGATGTCAGATCCCCTGGAACTGGAATTACAGATGATTGGTAGCTGCCATGTGCTGGGAACTGAACCTGGTTCCTTCTGCAAGAGCAGCCAGTGCTCTTACCTGCTGAGCCATCTCTCTAGCCTCTGGGGAATATTTTAGAACCAAACTATAACACTCCCTTGCAGTTTTAGGTTGACTTTTGAAGAATAAAATGGTTTATATTTTTAGATTGTATGTATGATGTTCAAAGTTTGATTAAAATTATATAAAGTATATGGCTAAGCATGAAGCAGA
>NW_008441493.1:0-441 GCF_000622305.1 Nannospalax galili
ACCTCATGCATGCACTATCCTCAGAGATCAGAAGAGGGCACTGGATCTCCTGGAACTGAGCTACACACATTTGTGAGCTGTCATGTGGGTGCTGGGAACTGAATTCCGGTCCTCTGCAAGAGCAGCCAGTGGGCTCAGCCACTGAGCCAGCTCTCCAGCCCCAACAAAATGTTCCTAATTCCTCTTTCCTTCACGTTATTGCCGATATATGCAAGCAAACACAAACATATAAATGTACACATGAACATGGAAACCTTACAGTTACTATTATTTTAAACAAAAATACCCATTAGATCAATTTAAAAAATGTTTTAATTTTATTTTATTCACAAATGCTTTTCTTTCTTTATGTAGATTTACAGTTCTATCTTATTTCTCTTTAAAAGCATTCTTTTAACATTGTTACAAGGCAGATCTACTGACCAAAAAAAAAAAAAAAAA
>NW_008441494.1:0-442 GCF_000622305.1 Nannospalax galili
AAATTGCTTGTGGGTTTCATGAGCATCCAGCCTCCAGGAGGAAATGTTTCCTTCAGGAGGGACCGGCTACAGGACAAGGTTTCTTTGGTTCCTCCTAGAACCTGAGCAGGTCCTCCATTCTGTACCCCATCCAGAGCTCCTCCCAGCTGAGTGGGCGTTTTTCATGCTTCTCGCATCCACTCCTGCACATCTCTGAGAGATGGCTGTGCCTTGGGTTAGATAGTACAGGGTCGAGATGCTTTGGGCCGCAGACCCCACTACTACGTTCCCTGCCTCCAGCCACCTCCCAACTGTAACTAAACACCCCAGATTCCACAAGTAGGACTTGGGAGTGCACGCCCTCTACTGGCCAACTAGGGAGCCGAACCACGAACGTACTTTCAGACCCAGGGAGTCTCTCGGGTCTGTGTGCCCCACTACGCAGAGGGGTGCATAACGTCGC
>NW_008441495.1:0-442 GCF_000622305.1 Nannospalax galili
TCACCCTTTCTATAGTAGTAGGGACTCTGGGAGGGAATCTGGAGCCCTGCAGAGTTCTACTTTTCAGAACATTCATCACTGTTCAACATCATCTTTATTTGTGCATTGACTCATCCAGTCCTCAGGCTGTTTCATGGTGGAAGATACTTACATGTCCCCTTCTGTTTGGTTTACATTTTCACTGCCAACCTCTGGAAACACGTTAAATGCATATTTAACCAACACTCCTTAAGTGATTTCTTAATGTAGAGGAGACAATTCAATAAAGAACATGTGAATGCGATGGTAATAGATAAGCGTGGGCTGGCTGTAATGGTGTCCCCTGTAAGATCAGGAGGATCAGAAGAATCAAGTTCAAGCTCATCCTTGGCTACATAGCAGGTTGGATACCAGGCTGAGTAACAAGAATCCCTGCCCAAAACATTAACAAAGAAAAAAAAAA
>NW_008441496.1:0-442 GCF_000622305.1 Nannospalax galili
ACACACACACACACACAAACACACACCCTCACACACATAAAATCTACTGAGTTATATTAGTGTTCCCGTATGCATATGTGTTTAGGGCTGACCACTTAGGACTGAGAGCTTATCCCTGAAGCAAAGTGGTTCACCCTCCCACAACAGCTGTTGAGCCCCTGTAGCTCCTCATTTTTATTATTTTATTTAATTTATTATTTTTTTTTGTCTTTTTGAGACAGGTCCCCTGTAGCTTCAGCTGGCTTGGAACGCTGGAGCCCAGGCTAGTCTTGATCTCAGAGAGATCTGCCAGTCCAAGTGCTGGGCTTAAAGGTATGCACCACCATGCCAGGCTCTCTTCACCATTTTTAAAGTAGCATTCCTGAATTCTTTCTCTGACGTTTCAGCTCAACTTCTTTGGTTTCAATTATGGAACCTGTGAGATTGTGGATACGTCATGGTG
>NW_008441497.1:0-441 GCF_000622305.1 Nannospalax galili
TCACCTGCCCCCTCTGACATGCACATGGTTGTGTCACGTGCCCCCTCTGACGTGCATATAGTCATGTCACCTGCACCATCTGACGTGCTGATGGTCATGTCACGTGCCCTCTCAGAGGTGCACATGGTCTTTTCTCCTGCCACCTCTGACGTGGTGATGGTCATGTCACCTGCACTGTCTGACGTGCAGATGGTCGTGTCAGCTGGCCACTCTGACGTGCACATTTTCCTTTCTCCTGCACCCTCTGACGTGCACAAGGTCGTGTCACCTTCCCCCTCTGATGTGCACATGTTATGTCACCTGCTCTCTTTGATGTGCACACGGTCGTATCACCTGCCACCTTTGACGTGCACATGGACTTGTCACCTGCCCTCTCTGCCATAAACATGATCGTGTCACCTGCCCCCTCTGATGTGCAGATGGTTGTGTCACCTCCCCTCT
>NW_008441498.1:0-442 GCF_000622305.1 Nannospalax galili
TTCTGATAACTTCAGATCTGTACATGCATACATGCACATGAATAGTCATAGCCACTGGTGCACACACCTATACAAACATGTACATGCACCACAGCATACATGCATACAACAAATGATGAAGAACAATTAATTTATAAGTAAAAAACTTATTTTGCACTCACTTCTTTATTTACAAATAATGCGGGGTGTTTTTTTTGTTTGTTTGTTTGTTTTACTGACTGAAATTTTTAGAGAAATTATTTAGTGAACAGTTAGGAATCTTGACCCTTCAGAGAAAGGTTTGCTGCAGGAGTTGATTTGGAAGTTTCCTGCATAAATTTGACAGTCGCTGCTTTGGAGAGATATCACAGAGGACAACCTTTACAGAAACGAAAAAGGGAGAAGAAAAGGCTTTTGCTAACATTCATGTTGGAGGGAGTTTCAAAGGAAAAAGAATCAAGAG
>NW_008441499.1:0-441 GCF_000622305.1 Nannospalax galili
TTGGATCCTCTGAAACTTGAGTTACAGATAGCTGTGGGCCACCATGTAGGTTCTAGGAACCAAAACCAAGTCCAGTTCTCTTAACTGCTGAGCCATATCTACACCTTTACTGGCTGCTTTTGCAGAGGGACAGAGTTATCTTCCTAGTGCCTTTGTGGTGGCAAACAATATCTGACTGCTGTGAGCATTGAACACATGTGATGCACTTTTGAACATGCAGACAAACCATTCATACACATAAAATAAAAACAAATGTTTAAAAAAAAATTTTAAATTTAAAATATAAAAAGAGATTTCAGAATTGATTTGGAAAAAATAACAGCTATAATGTTCAGACTCATTTACAATTGTTTCCTCATCAGTAACTTAGGAATGTTAAAGATATTTGTCTTGGGCTGGAGAGATGGCTCAGCAGTTAAGAGCACTGATTGTTCTTGCAGA
>NW_008441500.1:0-442 GCF_000622305.1 Nannospalax galili
ATGGGCGCAGGGCAGCAGAGAGGCTGGGGCACAGCATGGGCGCAGGGCAGCTCTTCAAGAGACTAACCAGTGCCCAGTGGGTAAGCAGGAAATAGCAGTGACAGGGAGAGAGAGATGTTCCTGGGCTTCCTCTCCTAGTCAAGCTTTCTTCCTATTGCAGAGATAGGTGCCTTCCAAAGGGAATACATTCTTGCCACTTTTGGCTGATGTCTGTATTTGCTAACCACAATGTCTTGCCAAGAATAAAAAAGGTGGAAAAGTCCTTGGAGGAATGTCTGAGTTATTTTTGCATTGCCCCTTCATTTAAAGAAATCCATTGTTCTGCTGTGCTTGCCACATCTTAAAGGTGAGGAGATAGACATACAGAACATCAGGAATGTTACCAACTTGCTAACACTTGTAAGGAATGCACCACGTCAGAGACACCCATCACTGTTAGTCA
>NW_008441501.1:0-437 GCF_000622305.1 Nannospalax galili
TAGTCCCAGCCCTCAGGAGGCAGAGGCAGGTGGATCTCTGTGAGTTCAAGGTCCACATAGTGCATTCCAGGCCAGCTGGGACTCCGGGGAGAGCCTGTCAAGGAAAAAAGAAAAGAAAAAAGAAGCCCATCTGAAAAGAGCCTTAAATGCATCTGTGTGTGTCAGGTTCAGTGGGTAAAGGTCCATCAAGCCTGATGACCTAAGTTTAATTCCCAGGACTCATGTTGGAAGGAGAGAAACAGCTCCTGCAAGTTGTACTATGACCACTGTGTGGCAGGCACACACACACACACACATACACACACACACACACACACTAACCATAATGAAGTTCTTAGTTTGGGTATTAATGTTTCTTTTAAAAAATGCATATATTTATTTATTTACTTATGTGGGGTGTGTGTGTGTGTGTGTGTGTGTGTGTGTGTGTGTGTGTG
>NW_008441502.1:0-441 GCF_000622305.1 Nannospalax galili
CAGTGTTCTTAACTGCTGAGCCATCTCTCCAGCCCCTCAATGGACTACACTTAAATGCATATCTTGCTATGAGTTGAAGTTGAAAAAGTTCAAGTCCACTTCTCTGAATCCTCTTTAAAGTATAATTTTCATTCTAAAAAGCAATGATAGAACCTAGGAGGAGCCACGGGTTTCAAACAAGATCTAATTAAAAGCTTTGAAGAGTATAATTTCTCTGGCTAGGGAGATGTCTCAGATAGTAAAGCTCTTGATTCACATGTAATTTTGGATCCCCAGAAACCACACAAAAAAATTTGGACACACTGGTGTGTACCTGTAACTAATCAATGACCAGAAAGTTGGAAGGCAGTGACAGAAAGAAGCCCACAGGCCGACTGGCTTGGCCCACATGGGGGAAGTTTCAAGCCGATAAGAGATTCTGTCCCAAAAGAAAGTTGAAAG
>NW_008441503.1:0-439 GCF_000622305.1 Nannospalax galili
AACCCAGGTGTGTCAAGTTGACACTAAAGCAATCCAGCACACGTGGTGATAAGACAAAAGTTCAACAAATGAATAGACCAAAGGGTAGGGGCCTGAGTGCAGAGTGATGGCTTAAAAACACCAAAGTGTGAGGGGAAGTGATTGCTGTAACAGTGCCCCAGGTGCCTGGTGATAGAGGGTCTTGGTCTAACTTTTAAATTTGGGCACTGGGAGAGATAACTCTTCTCTGCCTCTGGAGAAAGGGTTGGGGAAGTAAGTGTCCATATGGGGCAGCCCGCTGACAGAGGGAAGAGCAGGAACTCTACTTTGCCTGTGCTGTATGCGCACGATCATAGTCTAAGCGGATCCTAGAGCATGCTAACAGTTTGGAACAACTACAGGGGAAATGTGAAATGCAACTAAGGAGGATAAAATAGGGTTTCCATAACATGGGAGTTCA
>NW_008441504.1:0-442 GCF_000622305.1 Nannospalax galili
GTCTATTAGTGATAAGTGTGGAATTGAAGTTTCCAAAGAAAGAAGTTTCCAAATATCTTTTCATTGACTTCTTGGGATTTTGCCCAGTCTTAGAGTGTGTTAATACTAGTCTTAAAGTAGTTTGCCTTCCAAATGAAGAAGGCGTAACAGTTCTGTGTGAATCACTTCAACACTTGTTCCCCAACCTTTAGTCAATGCAAAATGCAGCTCCTGGGTTGGCAAAATGGCTCAGTGTGTAAAAGCACTTGCCATTAAGGTTAAGGACTTAAGTTCAATCCCCGGGACCCACATTATGAAAGGAGAGAACTAATTCCAAACTGTTGTCCTCAGACTTCCACATATGTGCCGTGACCTCATCATGCCATGCCCCTTCAAAAATTAAATACATGCAATAAAATTTGGAAAAATGCAGCTCTTGTTCCAAAGGGCATAAGGATTTATT
>NW_008441505.1:0-442 GCF_000622305.1 Nannospalax galili
TTGCTGCCCATGTGGGTGAGTCAGGTCACAGTTACCCTGGCAGGTTGGAGGCACACTTCCCAGTGTCATCATGGACCAGTGTTTTGTGTAGCACCTAGGAGAGTCAGTTGCGGGAGACATGTGTGAGCCTTCAAGATGCTAGGGGTCAGGAGGAAGAGCTCTCTTGTGTGCAGTGTGCTGCTTGGCACTCCAGGATGTGAAGTGGAGTGGGAAATCCCTCAGAGACAGTGACATATGGTGTTGGGGGTATGTGAATGCCAGGACATTCCCCGTGGTGGACAAGTCTACACACATGGGGCCATGGAAGAGTGTGGCTAAGTCTTGGAAGGTCATGTATAAGCCTTTCTAGACTCACTGCCTTACAGTTCCATAGACCATCAAGGTCCTCCCCTCTCCCTCTATATTAAAATTTTAAATTTTATTTATTTTTATTTTTATTTTA
>NW_008441506.1:0-442 GCF_000622305.1 Nannospalax galili
CCAGGATAAAGGACTAGTGTTGTGATGCACCTGACCATCTGTTTGGGAGGAACTGTGGAACTCATTTCAACTTTGGGTTAGTAAGGTCAATGAGTGCTTGGAGCTTGGTGAGCTGCACTGTGAGGACTTGGAGAAATGCAGATGATGGAGACCTGGCTTGTGAAGATTCAGAGGGACGTTTGAACATCCATCAAAGACTCTAACAGAGACTTTTGAGTGTTAATTGGAACTCAGAGTCTGTAGTTTCTGGTCAGAGGGGATTGAAGAATCAGCTGTTATTAACAAGAGAGCAGAAACACGGAAGGGAGACCTTTTCTTTACTGGGACAATCAATACTGTTTACATAGGGCTGAAAAGTCAGCCGTAATTAAGAAGAGATCAACATCACTGAGGTGAAATCTACTGCAAAGTATTTCCTCAAGGTCAGCACTCAGAAGCTCTG
>NW_008441507.1:0-442 GCF_000622305.1 Nannospalax galili
GGGTTGCAGGGTGGGGTGCCATGGTGCTCTGAGACTGGGCCCCAGCCTCTGCCTGCATCTGGGCCTGGGCCTGCAATTAAGCCAGAACCTGCTGATGGGCTAAAAGTCAATTCAAAGGCCATGCAACAGGAACATGGTGAATAGAAGCGATCACTGGGAGCTGAGGCCTAGCTATAAGGTTCGTTCCACTTCCTGGGACTGAAAGGCTCATTTTTTTTTTATTGCTCTGACTGAATATTTTTCATTTCTCTGCAAAGCACCATGGCACTTCCCTGGTACAGTAGTCTTCTCAGGTTGCCAACAAAAATGACACTGGGTGGGTGGCTTATAAAGGAAAGACCTCTGTTTTCTCACAGCTCTGGAAGCCAACATCCATAGTCAAGATGTGGCAGGTTGGTTCTGGGCAGAACTCTCTTCCTGGTTGGCAGAGGGAGGCTGCTCA
>NW_008441508.1:0-442 GCF_000622305.1 Nannospalax galili
CAGTGTGGGGATTTTTGGTGTCCTGTCAAGGAAACCCTGTGCGTGCTTCAGGGACAGAAGGCTGTATGCTCCTTCAATCCGCTGCGTTCTTCACGCCTATCGCAGTCACTTTCTTCACAAACTTTGTGAGGTCAAAGGCTGTAAGATCGTTGTCATGGAGCGCTTAGAAATTGTCAAAGATGACACAGAATTCTCCTCTGCTAACTGGAAACGCCAGTTCTGAAATGGAGGTGTGTGCGGAGAATTGAGACCATTTGAGAATTAAGTTAGCGTATTCACTTCCCACAAAGAAAAATGAAGGCGGTTCACATCTACGGAGGACAGGCTCTGAAAATGGAAGGCACCGAGCCCCTCTCCGGAAGCGCTGGGGAGACGCGTTAGCACAAACAATGCAGGACACCGCATTGCGCATTGCGGACTGCGCCAGAGCGCGGCGGTTCCC
>NW_008441509.1:0-442 GCF_000622305.1 Nannospalax galili
CTAGAATTCTGGTAAATTTTGATGGGCTCAGAGCTCTTCCCCTCTCACCACCAGGTTTGAAAGGTCTTTCCTGATGAATCATTTTTTCTCACTTTCCTGTATTTAGCTAATCAGAGCCCAGCTATATGCTCCATAAATTCTGCATACTAGAACTGCAAAGACTGAGGTGCTGTGGCAGCCAGTGGAGGAAGAAGAAAGAGAAGACTGCTTTCAAGACTCATTGGGACAGACTGGTAGGCAACTCACTGCATGTACACCCAAAGCTTCTGCACCAAACTAGCCTAGAGAGATCTGCCGAAAACTCTAGGCAGAGGGACACATTCCTGCTTCAGGCTTCTACGCTGCAGACAAGATTTCTTTGGGATGCTTCCAGCCTCCAAGACCCGCTTATTCTGGGATGAATATCTCCAAACATCCATATATGAAGCTCTAGAAATAAGAG
>NW_008441510.1:0-441 GCF_000622305.1 Nannospalax galili
TAAATACATGATAACAGCCTTTTTCTTGTGTATTAATATTACAGTATTTTCATATACATTAATGTTTGAATGGGATCAAGAACACAGAATAAAAATATATTGGATGAAAGCAGACACTAATAACTCTTAATGTTTTCACCCACAGAATTGATTTAAACCCTATCAATTCATGGTATTATATTATGTAGCTTTACAGGACAAAAGTTCTCGCAGAAGCAGTATGAATGAAATTCTTTGTACTTATTCTTTAAATTTGTAATTTAAGCTGTGTTGAACTTGTCTAAGGCACAACCGCATGAGACAACTCAGATGATTTTCCTGCCAATATTGCACTAGTGATTTTATTTAAAAATCTAACCACCAGCTGGGCAGGCTAGCCCACACCTCTAGGCGAGGTCAGCCTGGTCTACATAGTGAGTTCCAGGCCAGCTGGGGCTACTG
>NW_008441511.1:0-442 GCF_000622305.1 Nannospalax galili
CCATAGTTCCCTGGAACTTAGTTGACCTTGGAGGGCAAGGAACAAAAGCTGTCCTTTAAGTCCTTCTGACCAGATTAGTACAGGCTTTAAAGTATGACACTCAAATACCCAAGAAAGTTAGTTATACCAATCTGGTACTTTAATTACCATGTGCCCTGTAGATAAAGCTTGGGCAAAAATGAAAATTCTTAAATAAACCTTGATGAGATATCCTTAAAGTGGTTGACTAAACTTTGACCTTGGAAATTTTAAGATTATCTATATAATATCTTTGTCTCATCCTTGATAAATCATAACAAACCTACACTGACCTCCATCACTTGCTTAACCTTTTTCATTTTTAACATATAAATCCTTTTTAATAAAATACCTCCACTCCTATTTCCATCTAACATTTTTTACCTTACTATTCTCTTTCTTAATAACCATGAAACATAATACC
>NW_008441512.1:0-442 GCF_000622305.1 Nannospalax galili
ACTTTCTTCCCTGGGCCGGGATGGCTCAGGTTGTAGAGAGCTGGCCTAGCATGCGGGAAGCCCTGTGTTTCATCTCCAGCACTGTACAAACCCAAGTGTGGTGGTGTAGGCCTGTCATCCCACACTCAGGAGGTGAACCTGGAGCTGCCTGGAACCCTGCTTCAAAGTAAACAAACAAAATACCCACCCCCACCCCATGGCTGAGGCAGAAAACACTGGCTAGCCCATTATTTAGTATTGTGTTATTTATTTATTTATTTATTTATTTTTAATTGGTCTTTTTGAGACAGGGTCTCCCTGCAGCCTCAGCTGGGCTGTAGACCAGGCTGACCTCAATCTCACAGATCCACCTGCCTCTGCCTTTTAAAGGCGTGTGTCACCACACCCAGCCTTTATTTATTTTTATTTATTTATTTATTTATTTATTTATTTATTTATTTTT
>NW_008441513.1:0-439 GCF_000622305.1 Nannospalax galili
AGGAAGGAAGGAAGGAAGGAAGGAAGGAAGGAAGGAAGGAAGGAAAATACCAGAATGAGAACTTCTGAAATCAGAAAGATTGGCAATGCCAACTGCTCAGGAGGATGCTGGGCAAATGGATCATTCAAACATTCCTGATGGGAAAATGAAATGGTATGATCTCTTTAGACAGCTTTTTGGCAGTTTCTGATAAAATTACACACACAACTACCCCATGGCCCAAGAAGTCTACTTTTATTCAAGAGAAATAAACACTTAAATTTTTTTTTGAATTGTTTAATTTTATGTGTATGAGTGTTTTGCCTGCCCTCAGAGACCAGAAGACGGTGTCACATCTACCAGAACAGGAGTCACAGATGGTTGTTAGCTGCCATGTGGATACTGGAATTTGGACCTGGGTCCTCTGCAAGAGCAATCAGTGCTCTTAACCACTGAGCCA
>NW_008441514.1:0-442 GCF_000622305.1 Nannospalax galili
TAAATGGACTCAGTGCATTATGCATAAGTAAGTATGTGTGTATGTATGTATTATGTATGCATATTTGTATTTTTATAAATGTATGTATGTATATGCACTAATAATCAGAAGAGGACATGGAGGGATCTAGAGTTGGAGAAGGGAGTAGGCAGGATAGAATACAAGACTCATGAAATTCTCCAAAAAACAATCAAAATTTACTGTTAAAAGGAAGGTATGAATCTGAACAGGTAGTTCTCAAAGGAAGGAATAAAAATGACTAAGAAATATCTTTAAAACTGCTCAACAGCCTTAGCAATTAAGTTAAAACTTGAGATTTAATTTTACCCTGGTCAAAATGGCTAAGATTAAGAAAATAGGTGACAACAAATGCAGGCAAGGATGGGGAAAAGGGGACTGTTTATTCACCGTTGGAGGACTTGCAAACTGGTGTAACCACTAT
>NW_008441515.1:0-442 GCF_000622305.1 Nannospalax galili
TGTAACTATGTGTTGGTAGTAGCTTGTTTCTTGTAAGGTTTGGGCCCTGGAACACAGCAAATTTCCATGTGCTTCACAGCTCTAGTCATCACAAACTGTCATCTCCCTTTGCACTTTGAAGGAAAATGGCTAGAAAAACTTTAAGTTCCCATTATAAACTAACAAATATACTATGTAAAGCAGTAAGAATTTAAAATAGTCATTTTTAGAAATTATCAAATACCATATAAATAGTGTTAAAATCCAAAATAATTCCTTTAATATTACCAGATAAAGATTTCATTCAAACAATGTCAAAACCTAAAAATAATTCCTTTAAAAATATCCATAAATATGTCAAACAGTGTAAAAACTTAAAACAATCATCTTGAAAAGACAGTAAATATACCATGAAGTTAAAACTCAAAGTAATCCCCTTTAGAAACAGGCCCTAAATGATGTT
>NW_008441516.1:0-442 GCF_000622305.1 Nannospalax galili
ACCTAAAAGAAATGGACGAATTTCTAAAATCATGGCCACCACCAAAGTTAACCTAAGAGGAGATCAATAGCCTAATCATACAAATAAGGAAATTGAAACATTAATAGAAAACCTCCCTACTAAAAAAAGTTCAGACCCAGATGGATTCACAACAGACTTCTACCAGACATTCAAAGAAAATCTACAACCAATACTGCCTAAATTATTCGAAAAGATAGAAGCAAACTCTGTCTATGAAGCCAGTATCACTCTAATACCAAAACCAGGGAAAGAGACAAAAAAAAGAGAGAAAGCTATAGACCCATATCCCTAATGAATCAGAGATGCAAAGATACTCAACAAAATATTTGCGAACTGCATGCAGACACACATCAAAAATATCTTCCACAGGATCAAGTCAGCTTTATTCCAGAGATGCAGGGATGGTTCAGTATACATAAGT
>NW_008441517.1:0-442 GCF_000622305.1 Nannospalax galili
ATCTCCTCAATTCTGGTCAAGCTTACGTCTAATTTGCAAACTGAGTTAAAATGAGCACTACTAAATTACAACACATTTGAATACATATACTTACTTCAACTAACTTCTACATTCATTTTTCTGAGAGAAATCTAGCAATGTTTAGGGAAGAACTAGACTCCAAAGAATTACCTGAGAACTTTCAAATCAACTTATATTATTTGGGAAACCCAGTCCCTGTGCCATGTTGAAATGCCCTGTCAGCCGAAGCAACTATCTTCTGTCACGGTGGTCAGTAGTCATTGCTTTGAACCCTAAGATGATTCCTCCTATCAATTTATTCATAAAAGGAAACCATTTCTCCAAATTCCTCACTTTGGATGCTGCCTCAGAAAAACAGCACACTTCAGGGGGACAAGAAAAATGTTTTGCCTTCAAGAATGGTTATGTACCAACAAAGTGT
>NW_008441518.1:0-442 GCF_000622305.1 Nannospalax galili
ATAAAAATATTTAAAATAATAAATTTAAGTTCTTTATTTTTATTTTATATGTATGAATGTTTTGTCTGCATGTATGTAAGTGTACCTGTGTTGTACAATCCCCAACCAGAAGAGGGAGTCAGAGCCCCTGGAACTGGCATTATGAACAAAGCTGTTAGCTGCCATGTAGGTGCTAGGAACTGAACACAGAACTGAACACCTCTGTAAGAATAGCCAGTGCTCTTAACCTCAGAGTCATCTCCCAGCCCCCAAATAATGACAAATTTAATACTAGAATTTTGTCTATTAGGAAAAAGATACACCACCTGTTCTCAGAAACTGAAAGCTCCGTTTACCTTTATAGGTATGATTGTGTTTCAGTCTAAGTGGACTACACGTTTGCAAACTAATTGCAAATGAAGTTGGGTATGATTCCTCCAAAATATGAATTTTCTCCATAGAC
>NW_008441519.1:0-442 GCF_000622305.1 Nannospalax galili
AAAAAAAATTAATATGGCTTGTACTGATAAGCTTAAAAGGACTGAGAAAAATAGTATTAAGAATTTTGACTAAATATCAGCACAATTTTAATAAATTCATCAACAGGTTGTTATGTCTCAGCATGATATGGCCTGATAGACATGGACAGATACTACAGTCACCCCACCATGACAATGTTTGGAACACTGTGCTCTCAGACTGCCTCCTGCCATACAGATAAGCACACAAGTGGAAGTCAGGAATTCTGTTTTAAATAACATTAAAAGCATTTCTGTCTCAACCAAGAATACCAACTTGAGCCATCAGCACAGTGGAGCTGAGATGCCAAGAGCTTTAGGAAGACGATGCAAAAGAAAAGTTTTGACAGCAGGAGTCCTAAGAACTTTCCTGTGGCTTTCCTCCCCAGTAACACTGTGGCTGGTAACTTTCAGCCACAGTTCT
>NW_008441520.1:0-442 GCF_000622305.1 Nannospalax galili
TCATCATCATGGACACTGATCCCTCTGGAACCTTAAACAAAATAAACTGTTCCCTCTTTAGGTTCCCTTCATCACTTTGTTTAATCACAGTAACAGAAAATTAAGACACCACTTGGACTTAAATTCCCTTATAGTCATCTGCCCTGAGAGCTTCTGACTGTCTTCCTAAGGTAGATCCTGCCCACTTTGTCTTGCCAACCTCCTAGTAACTCAGACCCTGCCCTCTACATGCTGAATGCCTGAACCCTAACCAGCTACCTTCTCTGTTCCCATGCTGCTTCCATTCCTGATTTAGGCCTAGGCCCCCCTCATGCTCATTCTCCCTGAGAACCTCTAAGTAGCCTCCTAAGACAAAAACTGCCCTCTGCATGTAGATTATCCTGCACCCACACTAGCTTCATTCTCGTGCTCCTGAGGCCACATCTACTTTGCCTAAAGAGTT
>NW_008441521.1:0-442 GCF_000622305.1 Nannospalax galili
AACTCACAGAAAATGCAATCAGAAATAACTCTGGTAGGCACCAAGTGGGAGTGAGCCTCCCTCCCTGCCCTAAACCCGCCTCTCTCGGCACAGCTTTCCTGCCTCTCATGGCTTTGGAGCTCTAGCACGCCAAGGCACAGCCTTCCTTCCTTCCTTCTGTATTAGAAAAAAGCAGCTGACTGATCCACACCTAGAAGATGCTCACAGTAACCATATCATGAAATGGCTCCTCTACTTGCCAGATGAGAAGCAGTCTCATTAAGGAGAGACTCCTGCCCACCGGCAGTGGAAGCTTGTGCTCAGCCATGTACCATAGTCATCTACTTGGTTGTAGCATTGGGGCCTAGTGATGGCTGAGCAAGCAGCCTTAGGCCACCCTCCACTGCCACCTCTTTCTCTCAAGGGTTACAAAGGTTGAGAACAGATTTCACCTGAAAAAAAA
>NW_008441522.1:0-442 GCF_000622305.1 Nannospalax galili
TGATCTCTTCTAACATAATGGAAATACTGCCTGTCCAAACAATATCATAAACTTATTATAAATCTCACGCGAAAGAATGCAATGCCCACCACTGGCCCAAGTAGGAACTGCATATGAAATTTTTTAAAGCATGCTTTGAAGAACAGAGCATATTAGGAATATCAGTGGTTTTTCTTGGAGTCATCCAGATCGTATAAGGAATCAGGACACTGGGCAAAACAATGTGCTGAAGCTTCCTAACTGTTTAACACTCAGGAAAATTGCTTCAGCATTTGGATCCCCTTTCCGTGTTTTATAAATATGAGAAGGCTACCTGATAGGATGGACATGAATACTGCAATATTGTATGTGAATTTCCCAACCAGTAACTGGTTGCATAAAGTACTAATACATGTTTGATAATTGCTTATAGTTTTCCTACTTTCCTATGTAATAGAACTTG
>NW_008441523.1:0-439 GCF_000622305.1 Nannospalax galili
GTGTGTGTGTGTGTGTGTGTGTGTGTGTGTGTGTGTGTGTGTGGTTTCAAACAAAAGTCTGCAGAGGAAAAGGATTTTGATAGGCCCTTGTATAGGAAGAGAGGATTACTAGGACATAGGCAGCTTCCCATGACGTAGCTCCAGTTATCGACAGGTCATTGAAATACCACTGTAGGACATAGCTCATTACATTTATGAAGGCTAAGTGCTGCACAGCACAACTTTACAGTTAGGGAGCAGCACCCACGGCAGGCAGGTAAAGGGCAGGTAGGCTGATGGTAGACTTCAGACAACCCCATAAACGCCCGTGACACCTGCAACTTCCTGGAGATATTTGAGAGTAGGAGAGCACTGTTGTGTAAATTCATGAAGAAATCAACACATGTAGAGGCTCTAGAGACAGTAAGAACTTGGCACTTTCTAAGCACCCTCTTGTATA
>NW_008441524.1:0-442 GCF_000622305.1 Nannospalax galili
AGGCAGAGGCAGGTGGATCTCTGTGTGTTCAAGGCCAGCCTGGTCCACATAGTGAGTTCCAAGGCAGCTGAGGAGACCCTGTCTCAAAAAGACCAAAAAATAAATAAATAAAATAAAAATAAATAAATAAATAATAAATAAATGCTCATACTCAATGACAGAGACTGGACATACACAAGATTAAGATAAAATAAAGGAATGCTAAATTTGTAGTAGTCTGAGGAAGAAGTTGAGCTTTGGCAAGATTGGGACTCAGACCACATTAGGTTGGGCCTTCTGCAGGCTGGGACTCAGGTTTCTGGGGAGACGGGTGGGCAAGGAAAATGGCAGACACACTCGGGAACTCTGCTTCCCAAACTGCTGCTTCTTGGACTGGTCCTGCCCCCTAGTGAAAGTGGGGCAGGCTGTGAAGCGGAACGGCCCTGGTCAATCTGCAGACCTA
>NW_008441525.1:0-442 GCF_000622305.1 Nannospalax galili
CCATGGAGGGAGGGGCTTCTGGGCACCATCTTGAGATGGAAGCCATGAATGGCATGTGGCAGCAGGTGTGGAGAGAAAGATAGCCCCAGCATCTTACCCATGTGGACACGAGAGGGGGCATTTACCAACTTGGGGTGAGACTGTGGGCCCACGGGGCACGGGTGAAAGCTAGCCCACTATGGGTGGGCTGCAGAAGCAAGAATGGAATGGCAGGCTCTGAGCCATGGTGCAGAGCTGGTGGGCACTGGGTGTTTGTTTCTTTGTAAGTCACTCCCCTCACCCGCCCAGGGCATAAACCATAATAAATTCATGTAAAGATATGTTATATAGTTTGTCTGATATCACCTGGAGCAAGAGACCCCAAGAGAACTCGGGCGACTGGGCTTTTTAAAATTTTTTAATGTAGGCCCTTAGAGCTATAAACTTCCCTCTTAGGACTGCT
>NW_008441526.1:0-442 GCF_000622305.1 Nannospalax galili
ATACACACTTACCTTATATTAGGAATAGTAAGTATAGTTAATTTTATCACACAATAAGGTTTTTGGTTTGGGGCTTTTTTTTTGTTTTATTTTTTTATTTTTTTTATTTTGGCTTTTTGAGAAAAGGGTCTCACCATGTGCTCCATCTGACCTGGAACTTGCTATGTAGACCATCCCAGGCTAGCCTCAATCTCACAGAGATCCACTTGCCTCTGCTTCTTGAGTGCTGGGATTACAGGTATGTGCCACTACATCTGGCTTATAATAAATATTTTTTTAAGATTTCTTTTATACTTTCATGTGTATGACCACGTATATACATGCAACATGTAGGTTCAGTATCTGTGGAGGCCAGGAGAAAGTATCAGATCCCCTGGAACTATAGTTACAGGTTGTGAGCCATCATGCGAGTGCTGGGAACTGAAGCCTGTTCTCTGCAATA
>NW_008441527.1:0-442 GCF_000622305.1 Nannospalax galili
AAAACAAAAAGAGACTGATTTCAATGTTACTAATATATAACCTTTCTAACATCACTGAACATGCTGAGAAGACCTTTTTCAAGAAGTAAACTAAACACACAGTTTAGTAAAAGTCATAAAAGTGCAGAGCAGGCAATGCAGAAGTTCTATTACAAATAGAACTAGGATTTGTAAGAACTGTTTTTACTTATCTAAAAACTAACAATGCTACTAAATAAAAAGCCTTGTTTTGTTTTGTTTTAAACTACTTTGAGCTTGCTGGCTTGTTTGTTTGTTTGTTTGTCTGTTTGTTTGTTTTAGGGGGGGATCTTTTTTTAGGCAGGGTCTCTCTGTAGCCACAGCTGGCCTGGAACTTACTATGGAGTCCAGGCTGGACAGTCTCACAGTGATCTGCCAGCCTCTGCCTCCCAAGTGCAGGGATTAAAGGCATGCACCACCACAA
>NW_008441528.1:0-442 GCF_000622305.1 Nannospalax galili
TAGGGTTATTATTGGGATTAGGAATAGGCTTAGGTTTAAACCTAACCCTAAGCCTATGGCTAGACACTGGGTTATGTTAGTTTTAGCTCAAAGGTTAATATTAGCATTAGGGTTAGGACTAGGGTTAGTTTTAACGTTATGATTAGGGTTATGGTTAGGCTAAGATTTGGATGATGGTTAGGTGAAGATTAGGATTAGGTCAAAGTTAGATCTAGGGTTAGGTTTAGGGTTAGAGTTAGGGTTAAGTTTAGGGTTAAGGCTAGGGCTAAGATTAGGTTTAGGTTTAGGGTTAGTGTTAGTGTTAGAGTAAGGGTGAGGGTGAGTGTTAGTGTTAAGACTAATGTTAGAGTTAGATCTCAGGGGAGGTTTAACTTTAAGATTATGGACAAGATTAGGGATATGGTGAGGTTTAGGGTTATTGCTAATCCTAGCGTTTTAGTTA
>NW_008441529.1:0-442 GCF_000622305.1 Nannospalax galili
GCTCTCTGGACTCCATGGTAATTCTTGGGGATCCATTCTCTGGGCACAACAATACACATACTAAAGAGCCCAACAAATACATAAATAAATATTAAAATACTTTAAAAACTTGGTGCCTACACGCCGGTTTGTGAAGGTAGAGTAACATTCTCTCACCAGCACTGTTTTGATCATGTCAGGATCAGCCAGGACCAAGATAGGATGTCGGCCCTCATAAAACCTGTGTAGGGAAAACAGAGGATTACACCCAACCATCTGAGTTCTATAGTTGGGGGCATCCCTAGGAATCTAGACTCTGACCCTGATATTACATGATTCACACCCCTAGTTGCTCAATACAGAGCCACAAGAGCTCGGAGTTAAGTTGGGGATTTTGGCCATAGACTCACTGAGTCTTCATAAAATGAAGTAGAACAAAGCTCACACAGGGAAGAGACAAACA
>NW_008441530.1:0-442 GCF_000622305.1 Nannospalax galili
TGCCATACTCTACCCCTCAGAGCCTCTCACCCCCCCCAATCTCCCCCATCTTTCTCTCCCCTGCCTCTTTTTAAGACAAGATCTGTCCTATATAGCCCTGGCTTGCCTTGAACTTAGTATGTAGATCAGGCTAGCCTCTAACTTGGAGCAATCCTCCTGCTCTGCCTCCCAAGTAACAAAGTTATAGGTGGGAACCACCATGCCTGCCTTCTCATTTGTTTTCTAAAGGCAATTTAATGTGTTTTTCAGTATACATATGTATGTATATGTGTGTATTTCTTTGCTCTGTACTGGAAATCAGAGGTAAGGCCTCATATATACTAAGCATGTACTCTGCTTCCCCATCTCCCTCCCTCCCTCCCTCCACCCCTCCCTCCACCCCTCCCTCCCTCCACATCCCAAATTCTGGGATTACAGGCATGTGCCTTCTCTACCTGCTTGT
>NW_008441531.1:0-442 GCF_000622305.1 Nannospalax galili
TTTTTATGCTTCCTCCTCAAATATAAAGTTTTTTTTAATTTGTTGATTTTTCTGTGTGTATATCATAGAGAATATCCTACACAATCTTATCCATATATATACCCACTTCCCAAATGGTACCCTCCCATAGCCTTCCCATACACACTGGAGTCCATACACTCTATCATCCCTGTTACTGTCCAGTGTGTTGTCAACACCCCAGGCATTCTTTTAGTGCTTGCCCGTCTGCTGAATCTAGTCAATCTATCTAGAGATCCTTCTTTTAGGAAGGTCAGCTCTTCCTCATCTAGCAGCAATAAGTTGTCAATGCTCCTTTAGATAAGATTGGGGTCTGCTGTTCACTTTCCCAGTTTGATGCTGGGTTACTGTCTGGGAGTCTCTTGCACCAACTTGGCCAATAACTCAAAGGAAGGTAGCTCCTGTCTGGCATTGTTTCTTGTTA
>NW_008441532.1:0-442 GCF_000622305.1 Nannospalax galili
CACAAACCGTTTATTTGCGGCTGCTATGTTTTAATCACTGGATCATTTTAAAGGCTTCAAAAAATTAATGGTTTTGGTTATACAAAAGCAACTAGGTTTCACATGAAACATTAGCTGTCACATTAAGACAAGGTTTATCATTAATTATATTGGATTATAGAGTTTATGTCTACACCATGATCATTAAATAACTGAATTTCCAAACCATTTCAAAATAAAAATGAAATCTGATCCTAGGAAATCTTACATGAATTAAAGATTCATTTACAAAACAGAAAATTAAATGTAAAAAATATAACTTCAGTTTAAGACATTTGCAGATAAGACATCCAACACATTTTTTCATCAAAAAGCAAACAAAACGGCCAACCATGGGTCAACACTGCCATCTTTTGGTACATTTTGGAATTGAGATAAGCTGTACAAAAATATCTTTAACGTA
>NW_008441533.1:0-442 GCF_000622305.1 Nannospalax galili
GGGGGTCCTTTAGGAGGAAGTAGGTCACTGGGGGTGGGCCTTGAGATTTTATGGCCCTGCTCTACTTCCTCTTCACTCTCTGCTTCCTGACTACAGATGCAATGTGTCCATCCAGCCTCCTGCTCCTGCCCATATCTTTCCCGCCAACACATTCTCTGGAACTGTGAGCCAAAATAAACGCTTCCTAGCTTTAATTTGCTGCTTGTTGGGTATTTTGTCACACTACCAAGAAAAGTAACTAATACTTTTCAGCACTGTGATACTGGAGAATTACGTCTGGACCATGAGAACTGGGATGAAAGAAGAAACACTAGTCTCCTTGCATGGGTTGCTGATGGCTATCCCATGGGACTGCACAAGAAGGGGTTCTGTATAGCCCCACAAGCCGACTTCCTGTGGTTTCCCCTTCACACTTTCCTTTGATGCCCACAGCTGCCATCTT
>NW_008441534.1:0-441 GCF_000622305.1 Nannospalax galili
CCTTCCTTCCTTCCTTCCTTCCTTCCTTCCTTCCTTCCCTCCTTCATTTCTTCCTTCTTCCTTTCTTTCTTTCCAGAGATAGTCTCATGTATCCCAGGCTGACCTTATATTTACTATGTAGCTGATGATGATCTTGAAGTTAGGATCCTCTTGTCTCTACTTCCTGAGAAAGAATCACATTTCTGGGATTATGGACGTTTACTGCATGCTTGGTTTATATGCTACTGGAGATCAAATCGGGATTCACGCAACTTAGGCAAATACTCTAGCAACTGAGTTATGTCTCCAGCCCTAAGGGTTATTGTTCTTAAATATGTAGCTATAAGCACCAATTAAACCATAAAGATCCTTCTAAGCAACTCAAGCTTTGTAAACTTGTGAGCAGGACCTTTTTCTAATGATGCATTCCTGTTTGAAAAAAAATAACAAACTGTGTGCATC
>NW_008441535.1:0-442 GCF_000622305.1 Nannospalax galili
GTTGAGATGACCTGAGTTAGGTTGGGCCTCTCCCAAGCTATACCACATCCAGTGCCTTCATCGTCTGCCTTCTTAGTGACAGCCACATGCTGAGTTACAGACAAAGTCATAATCCAAGGACAGAGACTGGAAAATGTCTGTCCTGACTCAAGGCTTACTGTTGAGTCCTCATGCTGTTAACCTTTCAGGTCCGCTGACCTGATTGAGGCAGCTACTTGCTGTTTGAAAATTCAGCTTCTTAGTCATGTGGGTGGTAATAACCCCTTGAGGTAGTACAGGCCTTTCCTGAGGGCATGCAGTTGCACAGGACCCCTGTTCAATGGGACATGATCAGTGGATTCTTTTGCTGTAGAACTTCTTAGAGCCTCTTGCTTCTTTACATGGGCTCCCTAAACAGACTCCTTTCTTTCTGCTCTTTGGGAATTATTTGAATTTTAAGGAT
>NW_008441536.1:0-442 GCF_000622305.1 Nannospalax galili
GTTTCCGATACAAGCCCAGTCTGCGCAGAAAGGCGTCCACGGGCGTCGCGTCCTCCCGCGGACACGCGCCGCCCTGGTCCCGCCGTCTGGCGCGCCGACGGCAGTCTCCACGTTACCGGTCGGCTGCAGTCTGCGCGGCGCAGGCTGGCCCCGCATGTCCGGGCCGCCGGCTGCTCGGCGCTGGGACAGACGGCGGCTCCGGCGCGGACGCTCTGAACGGCTGCAGGAAGCGGCAGTGGCCCGAGGCGGCGGTCGGCGCTCTCCCGGCACTTAGGGAGCCTTGCCCAGTGCATGGCCGTGCGCAGGCGGCCGCCTCTCCGGAGGTACCACGCGCTTCGGAGCGGCGGGACGGAACTAAAGAAAGCCGGACAGCCGAGGCAGCGTTGCCGGACTCGAGAGCCGGCCAGGGTCCGCCGTCCCTACAAGTTTCCCGGTCAGGACG
>NW_008441537.1:0-442 GCF_000622305.1 Nannospalax galili
GTGAAGGATCACTGATACAGTTATTAATCAAGCAGCAGCATCCTTCATCACTCCCAGTTTGTCATGTAGATGCTTCTTAAATGTATGAATTTACTCTCTTCTTTGATGCTGGGGATTAATCAACTGGCTAATTGGCATGCACTGAGATGCTAAAAGGCCCAAGAAGATAGGAACAGGACGGCATCCCGAGGAGCCCCTCCAGAGCTTTCCTATCTGCTGCTCCTGAGAATGGCCCTGCTTATTCACAGTGGGTTGTGTGGTGATGAGGAAAAGGAAATTGAACGGTGACCAGAGGAGGGTCACACAGGCAATGAGGTCCCGTTGGATCCTGTGAGCTTGCCTGGGCCAAGAGCTGATTTTGCTCTCTTGTTTTCTTCAAGGAGCAGTAAACAGAGAAAGCAGGGCACACCCATCTGCTGATCTCAAGCCATGAGCTTTCCTG
>NW_008441538.1:0-442 GCF_000622305.1 Nannospalax galili
TATGCAGCAGATGGTGACTAACACAGAGACCCACAACCAGCCAATGTGCAGAGAACAAGAGGCTGCAGGGTACTTATCCCTCAATAGGACTCCTATATCAAACTTCTGCCTTGAAAGAATCGAGGATCAAAGTGGAAGATGGGGAAGGAAGATTTTAAGGGGCAGAGGTGGTGGATGACCACGGGAAACAGTTTTACAGACAGCTGTACAGTTCCTCATATGAACACACAATAATGGTGACAGCATGCACAAGTCCCATGCAAGCTCAAGACAGACGAAATGCCAGCATAGACATGGGGGAGTGGGTAGAAACCCCAACCTTACCTGAGGAACTATTGCCAATTGATGGCTGCTGGGAGGATGAGATTCAGTCTCATTTAGGGATGTGACACTTTCTTGGTAGGATGACCAGGGTCCCATGGATTGATCCACACCAAAGTGC
>NW_008441539.1:0-442 GCF_000622305.1 Nannospalax galili
GGTGGAGAGGGGGAGCATTAGAAAAAAAGTAAAGAACGAGCTAGAGAGATGCTCAGCAGTTAAGAGCACTGGCTGCTTGTGTAAAGGGTCCAAGTCCAGTTCCCAGCACCCACATGGCAGCTAACAATCATCCTTAACTTCAGTCCAGTTCTAGGGGATCTGATGCCCTCTTCTGACCTCCTCTGACATGGTACACACATGGTGCACTTACATACATGTAGGCAAAACACTCATGCACATAAGATAAAAATAAAATAATTTTTAAAAATAAGGAAATCCAGTATGTTGGGTAAGCACAAAGTGCTAGGGAAAGCATGCTTAGAAAAGAGTGAGAATGTGAAAAGAGATTATAGTTTTCAAAAGTGAGCAGATTTACAAAGCTGCTTGTTTGTGGCCTGATAAACTTCTGGGTTTGTTTGTTTGTTTGTTTGTTTGTTTGTTT
>NW_008441540.1:0-442 GCF_000622305.1 Nannospalax galili
GTCCTATCTAGATAAAATTGTATAATTTTCACTCTCAAGCTGACAGGAATTTCATCTGTGAAAACTTGTACTTTTCATTAGGGTCCTCTCCTTTTATTACTACTAGCCCTTGTGGTTTAGATAGCATTTGCATATGTTTCCCAAAGGTAAACGGGGTGGACATTTCATTTGTCTACAATGTGAAGATTAGTGGAATAATTTGATCACTCCACATAAATTACTCCCCAGAGAAGGGAGTAATCTCACAAAGCAGACTATAAAGTTGTTCTGTCATGTTGCAATGCAGATTAGGGATCCCTTAGTGGAGACCAAAGAAATAGTGTTCCTAATCTGGACTTTAAATCAGTAAAAGTGTTAAACACAATAGTTTTGGTGACAAATTGCATGTCCTCAGGTCTTTTCTGACAGCATCAGATAACATCACAATACAGAGCCTTTCACT
>NW_008441541.1:0-442 GCF_000622305.1 Nannospalax galili
AAAAAAAAAAAAGGTATATGTGCAGGCTGAACTCCCCAACAGGGCACTCCCCTCTGATTTCCCATGAAGGGTCAAGACCAGCATACATCACTCACTGTGTTCTTTTGCTTATTCTCTGCTCTATGGCATAAACATATCATTGAAAAATGTCAATAATTAAACAAAAAAGAGGCCCGTAGATTAATGAGAAAAAGAGGAGGCACCTGCACTTACAGCACAGAATGTCCAGCTGTTTGAGGAGCTACACAGCCATGCACAAAACGTCTCCCGGTAGAGTCAGATGCGGGATGACCACCATACACAACCTGAAGAAAAGGATAAACTGTCCTGTGCCAAACGTGATGGAAAAGTTAATGAAACTAGGAAAACACTGCACAAAGCTAAAAATGACCTCAGTTGTGTATGAAAGAGCAGATATGTCCATTTTACATGGCATGCTGAT
>NW_008441542.1:0-442 GCF_000622305.1 Nannospalax galili
TTGCAGACTACAATTGTGATGCTTAAAAAATAATGAACTCACATGGTCAGATCAGGAACCAGTAGATTTATGACTATCGGCCTATGACCTGCTTATGTAAATAAAGGTTTATTGGCACCCAGCCAGAGTCTTGCTTATCCGTTGTCTGTGATTGCTTTGAGCCAGGATAGCAGAGCTCTGAGTACTTGTAACAGAAATTCTGTTGCCCACAAAGCCTGAAGTGAAGTATTTCCTGATGCTCTAGACCAGTGCCTCTGCCTAGCTACCCTCTTGTAATTCAGTGATATTAGACATCTCCTCCTAGGCTCAGTCCCTGCCCTTGCCAAGTACTTCCCATGCAGGTGATCTAGGCCATTTGACTGTGGGTACTTGTGTCTTCAGAATCTCAATACCCTTCTGCTTTGGACTGATGCCTACAAGGTGGAAGGCTAGTGACATGATA
>NW_008441543.1:0-442 GCF_000622305.1 Nannospalax galili
AGGGAGAAATAAAACCCAGAAAATGGCCAGTAAGTCCATGAGTTTCCCTCCTTTGGTGGGAGAGGTTTGGTTTTTCCCATATTGCCAAACTTAAAATTTAGGACAACCCATAAATGAACGGTGAACCAACACAGATAAAGAAAGCTTCAAGAAAAACACACCTTATTTTAGCCAGAGCCTAGTAAAGTACTGGACACTGCTGCATCTCCCAAGGCTGGTACTGAATGCCTCAGGAAAGATCAGGACCTCAGAGTGATGGCAGTGGTGGTAAGCAACCCCACAGATTCAGCATCTTTCCCCCACGGCCTGAAGAAGGTCCCAGTGAAAGGAATATATGCACTACAGAAGAGGCAGAGCGCCAGCTTCCTAGCTAGGAAACCATGAGCAGTGACCATGGTAAGTCACCTGTGGGGAACATGAGTGCATGGAGGGACAGAGGAGA
>NW_008441544.1:0-442 GCF_000622305.1 Nannospalax galili
CCCCAACTGACCAGAAACCACAGATTCTTAATTCAAAATATTGCCTGGTAGAGCCATTGAGGGACTCTCAAACTTCTTTCTGAAACCTCACAAGCCAGCCTTCCATGATCTCTACTTCTCTCAACATTCTTTTCTTCCAAGCTCCCAGAGAATGGCCTATTAAGCTATGAGCACTCTATCGGTTTTCTATCCCAAACCTCCAAGCACTTCCACAATCCCCTTCCACAATCCCCCCCAAACACGGCACGGCCAGGCTCATCACAGCAATATTCCACTCCTGATACCAATTTATGTCCTAGTTATTTTATATTGCTGTGATAAAACACTGACCAAAACCAACTTAGAGAGGAAAGGGTTTATTGCATCTTACTCTTTCAAGATGGAAGACAAAACAGAAACCTGGAGGCAGGAACTGAAGCACAGACCACAGAGGAATGCTGCT
>NW_008441545.1:0-442 GCF_000622305.1 Nannospalax galili
AAAAAAAATAGGAAGACTAGCACATTTACATTTTTGGCTTCCTGTTCCACCATGCGGTCTCTTCCTTTCCTACGTGCTCCTGTTGTGATATCGCCGACCATGCTCTGGTGCAACCAAGGGCACCCTCACCAGAACCTGGGGTCATTGCTGCTTTATCTTACAAGGCTGATTTCTGTCTCTAAAACTGTGGCTAAAATACACTCTGCACAGGTACCAAGGCTCAGATATTTTTGTTATAGTAACAGAAAAGAAACTAATAAACCTTGTGAGTGAAGACTTGCTTGTGTTATAAAGACGATGTCCTCAGGGCTGGAGAGATGGCTCGCTGGTTAAGAGAACTTGCTCTCTTGCAGAGGAGCGGATTCCAGTCCCAGCACTCACATGGCAGCTGACAACCATCCATAACTCCAGTTCCAGGGGATCTGAAGCCCTCTTCTGACCT
>NW_008441546.1:0-442 GCF_000622305.1 Nannospalax galili
TCAATTAAGACACATTTTTGATTTGTACTGTTTCACATCATGATTGTTTATTATCAGATTAACATATGCTTTGCAACAACTCTGCAAATATCATAAAACCCACCAGGTGACTTCAGTACATTTTACTTAGCCATTATAGTTTTGAAAACATGAGGATTTAAATTTCTACTTGTTGTCTAGAGAATTCTATGATATAAATCTATGGACAAAATTACTTGAGTGATTTGACTGAGAAACCACAAGCATATGTGACTGAGGAACTGATGCTTACTCCTTCATTTGACATTCTCGATTTGGTTACCAACTGGTCCAACCTGAATTTTCTACTGAACAGAATCCCAAGTCCATCTCTGTTGCTTGTGGATTTTGTACATACTACAGAGAAATATCATTACCTACAGTGACTGGACCAATAAATTGTTTTCTTTTTTCTTTTTATTTG
>NW_008441547.1:0-442 GCF_000622305.1 Nannospalax galili
AAGGACAGGTTGCTTACCGCTCTGAAGGAAGATGCTGCTGCCACAAAGGATTGCTGTAAGCAGTCAACTCAGGAAATGATGACAGAGAAAGAAAGAAGCAGTGTAGTTACAGCAAGAATGAAAGATCGGATCAGAACATTAGAAAAGGAAAACAACGTATTTCAAAACAGAATGCATATCGGTTACCAAGAGACCCAGCAGATGCAGAGGAAGTTTCAAGTTCGAGAACAAATGGAAGTAGAGATAGCTCACTTGAAGCAGGAAAATGAAATATTGAGAGATGCTGTCAGCAACACCACAAACCAACTGGAAAGCAAGCAGTCTGCAGAACTAAATAAACTGCGCCAGGATTGTGGAAGGTTGGTGAGTGAGCTGAGTGAGAAGACAGGCGAGCTACAGCAAGAGGAAGTCCAGAAGAAGAGTGCTGAGCAAGCCGTCACCC
>NW_008441548.1:0-442 GCF_000622305.1 Nannospalax galili
TTTTTTTTTGACATTTTGATTTATTCATTTATTCTTATTTTATGTGTATGAGTATTTTGCCTACATATATGTAAGTGCACCCATACTGTGCAATGCCTGTGGAGGCCAGGGAGTGTCAGATCTCTCAGAACTGGAGTTAAGGATGATTGTTAGCCTCCATGTGGGTTCTAGGAACCAAACCCAGGTCCTTTGCAAGTGCTGAGACACCTCTCCAGTTTCCTTGTTTTGTCATTTGCTGAGCCAATGTCAAAACAGTTTTTTAAAGACAGAATTTTACTATGTAGACTAGGCTGTCGTCGAACTGACAGAGATCTGCTTGACTCTACCTCTGTTGGAGTGCTGGGATTAAAAGCATGTGCTACCCTACCCAGATGACAAAATAATTTTTTAAAAAGAAGCTCCTTGGCCATTAGTGACACACTCCGGGTGTGTCTGTAAGGGT
>NW_008441549.1:0-442 GCF_000622305.1 Nannospalax galili
CATCGTACAACACAGGTACACTTATACACATGCAGGCAATACACTCATACATACAATAAAAAATAAAATGAAAAAAAAAATAGCAGCAGTACTGGTATCTGACAGGTGCTTGAGGCCAACAACACTGAGACCCAAGTCTGTCTGACCTGTACTTCAACAAGAATGACCCATATGGCTTTTCAGTAGCAGGATCCTTTTAATGAAAAATCTCCAACTTGTAAACCGATACCTGCTAACAGGGACTCCTTTGCTTTCTTGGGAATGGAAGTGGGAGTTATGCGATACTGCTTTTCTGAGAAATAGGTATATATGTCAAAAATGGGTCTTTCTGCTCTCTAAAAGAAAACTCCATTTTTCACCTCAAATGTTGGGCTTTTAAAAAATTATTCTAACTCACTACTCACTGAGTGGATGTGTGCTGAATGTCTGTAGGAATTATTTT
>NW_008441550.1:0-442 GCF_000622305.1 Nannospalax galili
ACTGAGCAGAAGGGTCAGAAAAATGAGTCCAGATAGTCTGACTACAGACCAGAATCTCACTACCTCTATACACAGGGATAGTCAGAGGTCATCCACAACAAAAGAGCTCTGCAAGGAATAAGCAGCAGTGAGGCCAAAGGACTAATGGAAACAACAGTAACAGTCTACTTCCCCAAGCAGCATACTCAGGAATAACAGTTAACAGAACACTCCATATACAGTACTGACATGACCTACAGTACTGGCAAAAACAGTCCTGCACTATGACCAAGCCACATCAAATAACTCATGTTAACATAGTAATTTCACTATGAACATGTTCATTCTTCATGAGCCTTTGAAAAGAGTCTTCCATGTCCAATGCTACACCTGGCCTCTTTTCCTAATTCTTTCTTGGGCTGGTTTGGAGAAAATTCTATCAGCTCATTACCCTGCCACTGCC
>NW_008441551.1:0-442 GCF_000622305.1 Nannospalax galili
GGAGGACACAGTGCTCCTTGGGGACAGCCCTGTTATGGTCCAGGTTCTCCTCCATCTTCCCTTATATTCCTAGTCTGTATTACTCACTCTAAATGGAGATGGCGATGATATTTCCTCAAGGTCAACTCTCAGGGCAGTAAAAATGCACACAGCAGTGCATTTTCAACCAAACAACTTTTTAACAAGAAAGTTTCTTTTTCTCCTGAAAGATCAGGAGTAATTATACTGACTACAATCATCATTTCTGTCAACTGAATGCTTCTTAGGTACCAGACTCTCTGTGAAGTGTTCTTTACATATAATCTTACATTATTCCACTAGCAGGCTTATTATATAGCTGCAATTACAAACTGTCTTTACAGATGGAGAAGTGGAGGCTCAGAGGCTTAGGTTATAGGTTAGATTGAACTTCAGCTTTTAGCCCAAAATGGATAGGTGTTTT
>NW_008441552.1:0-442 GCF_000622305.1 Nannospalax galili
CCTTGATACAAGGTCCTGCCTCATCTATGTAGCAATAGGCAGCCAGGGTTGAGGCTCCAGGTCACTTACTGGCTGTTTTTAAACCAAAGTAGGTTCCAGGGATGGTCCTGAGGGCCTGGAATGGAAATGGCAGGAGAGGAAGCGGGGGAGGGAGAGGGAGAAGTGGGGAGGGAGAGGGCACCCAGGGGCCCAGGCCTGCTGAGAATTCTCTCTAGGTTTTCGGCTCCATCTGTAATGAAACAGAAAGCAGGAAGGAGACAAAGGAAAAACTGGCCTTCTACAGAGCAGGCAGATTTATCAGAGAATAAAAGAAAGAATACCAACCCACTGCCAGGATCTGGAGGAAAGAGCAAGTTCTCTCACAGACTCAGGCTTTTGATATATTTCTCCTTCCAGGGAGAGGGAAAGTGTTTGGGGCTGAGGTTGCATTCGCTTGGGCAGG
>NW_008441553.1:0-442 GCF_000622305.1 Nannospalax galili
ACACACATAAAATAAAAATAAATTTAAAAAGTTAAGTAATTAAAATCCTTAAACGTAGGCACTTTGGGATGAATTGTATTTTCTTGTTTTCCCTTTGGGTTTCACTCACTGGTATCCGTTTCTTCCCTCGACATAAGCAGACATTTTAGCTTGTGTTTCTTCTAATGTGCTGCCTTTCTCTGCTCTCCTTTCCATTTTGTTACACATTATAGAGTTTATTATAAACTTGTAAGTGTATTACTAGTTATTGCTTAGAAAACCGATCTTCTTCAGTCTTTTCCATTAGCTACCCATACCAGGTTTTTAAAAACAAAACATGTAACTATGTATACTTGACTTGAAATTTTATAACACATCTACCTGAATAGATTATATAAAGGCTTCACTAAGAATTTTTTTTTTTGGTCTTTTTGAGACAGGGTCTCCCGGTAGCCCCAGCTGT
>NW_008441554.1:0-442 GCF_000622305.1 Nannospalax galili
ACAGTTGGCTCTTCTAAACCCAGACACACATGCTGTGGGCAGGAAGAGACATCTCTTTGGGTGGGAGACCAGAGCCCCTCCACCCTGCTCTGTGGGCAGGCTTTACAGTCAGGCTATAGCCCTTTCCTTTCCTAATGCTGGCATCCTTCCTTCTGGCTGACCAGAACCCACATCTACTTGGAGAGGGCAGAACCATCTATCTAACAGTCCACACTCCATTTCACACACAGAAAAATCAGAGAAGATGAGGTGCCTGCCTAGCCACACAGCAAGTCTACAGTGCAGCTGGAATCCAAGTCCAGCTCTGCCCATCCCTTCAGCACCCTTGAGAGCTCCCTGGGAGAGCCCCCAGGCTGGTCTGAATTCAGATCTGAGCTCACTAACTGGATGGACTTGGACAAGTTGCCCCTTTCCTCCTCTCTGAACTATGACAAAACATGCC
>NW_008441555.1:0-442 GCF_000622305.1 Nannospalax galili
TTTAAAAGTTGTCTCACATAATGACTGTCTTTTATGTATCTACTTGGCTGGGCTATGATGCCCTATTGTTTGATCAAATATTCATCTATGTCAGCTTTCTTAAACCTTTTTTACTTGCAACCTCTTTTCATCCAAGAAATTTTTGTGTGACCCCAGGTATACAGCTATATAAAATAGGTACACAAACAGAATATTTACTAATAATATATTGTAAAGAAATTTACTTTAAAACAAATATTTTGTATACATGTTTCTGTTTATTAAAGATAAAAGTAAATTTGTATAATAATGAGATATATCTTTGTTTATTTTTACATGAAAAGTATATCTTTTTTTTTTTCTTGTTTTGAGACAGGGTGTTCCTAGAGCCCTAGCAGACCTGAATTCACCATGTAGACTAAGCTAGCCTCAATCTCACAGAGCGCCACCTGCCTCTGCCTCC
>NW_008441556.1:0-442 GCF_000622305.1 Nannospalax galili
GTGTCATACAGTGCTCTTGGAAGTCAGAAGAGGGTGTCAGATCCCCAGGAACTGGAGTTACTGATGGTTGTTAGCCACCATGTGGGTACTAGGAATCCAACCCAGGTCCTTTTACGAGAGCAGTCAGTGCTCTTAACCTCTGAGCTATCTCCCCAGCCCCCTTCCTTTGTTTTTGAGACAGGATCTCTCTGTGTAGGCCAAGCTTTCCTAGAACTCCATGAAGCCAAGGCCAGCCATGAATTTGCAGCAATACTTCTACCTCAGCCCCTCAAGTGGTAGAATACAGACATGAGCCACCATAGGCAGCTCAGACTTGTTTTCAGTACTTTATATATTTAACATCCAAGCAGCTCGATGCCAGACAGACTAAAACAAGGACCCTGCTATTAAAGAACATTTGAGACCATGTCTCAAAAAATAAACATTTTTAAAGTGTGTGTGT
>NW_008441557.1:0-442 GCF_000622305.1 Nannospalax galili
TGTCTCTTCCTCACCAAAGCCGATTAAATTTCCAGAATTCTCTTTACACCAATGTGTCAATACCCTGGGTATGTATTTCTCTCATCCGTCCATTCAGTTTCCGTATCCCATCTGCTCAGACACAGGGGGATGCGTGCTTCCTCTTGCTTTCACCATTCTTTGGGAATTGTTTAATCTCTACTCAAAGCCAGAGGAAACGCACTAGGTACAATCTCAAAGCTGTTTCTGAATCACTGGGTAAACGTGTGTGCACTCCTAGTCTGAAGGGCCATGGACCCACTTGGGAATGATGCAATTCATTTAGAACGTGGCAAGAAATCATTTCTTCCTTTCTGGGTTCTCTGGGCTGAAGCTCCGACTTTAAATTATTGGGAATAAATGCAATTTGGTCTTGTGGCATGTGATATATTCAACTGCTCTGAGGAAAGGGCAAAGCTTATTA
>NW_008441558.1:0-442 GCF_000622305.1 Nannospalax galili
TTAGGGTAAGAGTTATGGCTAGTGTAAGGGTTAGCATTAGATTTACAGTTTGTGTTATGTTTAGTGTTAGGGTAAGAGTTACGGCTAACGTAAGGGTTAGAATTAGGTTTAGAGTTTGGGTTATGTTATGGTTAAGGTTAGGTTTGGGATATTGCTAGGTTTAGGGTTAGGGCTACTGCAAGGGTTATGTTTAGGGTTAAGTTTCAGGTTATTGTTAGGGCAAGGGTTGGGGTTAGGTTTATAGCTAGGGCTAGGACTAGGGTTATATATAGGGTTAGGGGTAGGTTAAGAGTTCTGATTATGGTTTGGTTTGGGGCTAGGAATACTCTTAGGTTTCAGGCTAGGGATAGGGTTATGGTTAGGTTTAGGGTTAGAGGTAGGGTTAGGCTAAGGTTAGGATTAGGTCTAGGGTTATTTTTAGATTCAGAGTTTATTTTAGGTC
>NW_008441559.1:0-442 GCF_000622305.1 Nannospalax galili
TGGTCTGAGGGAAGCTTGGACCATATGATACAAGGGGATATTTTACTTGATGGAGCTGTTAATTACTTGGTGTTGAGAAAAATACTGCATGTAGGGAAGAGAACTATCATTTAGAGTTAGGCAGGAGGGCTATCAAGAGGATGCTCTGGTTGGTAGCTTTAGACTCTACATACTCATTAAAGATTTCTGAAAAGATAATTAAAGGACTCTTGCTTTAGCTGAGTTCAGACTGTTTATATCAGGTAGAGAGTCATGAAAAAACAAACCCACTTCCCCAAATTTGTATTTGGCTACTAAGATTTTGTAGGAATCCACATAAAGAATGCTAAATTTGTGTCTGTCCACCCACAGTGTCCTAGTGAGCTTTCTTACCTGCAAAGTGGTAGCTTGTTCTGACCCTGAAGTGTGCCTGCAATAAGGGTACAGGTGGGGATATAGGGAA
>NW_008441560.1:0-442 GCF_000622305.1 Nannospalax galili
TCCAGCACAATTGACCCCTTGTCAACTTGACACACAACAGATCACTATTAAACCACAACCTTTCCAATTCTTGTCGCCAAGATATATTATTATATATCAATATCCAAACATAAGATAGTACAACCTTAAAAGCCCACAGTCCTTAAAACATCCAAACACTTAAAAGTCCTCAGTCTCTTAAAAATCTCTTAATTGTGGCCGTCAGTAAAATCCAAAACAAGACAGCCTTATTTCAAAGGGGAGAATTGGGCACACCTAAGCAAAAGCAAAGTCCCGCAAAGTAGCTCAAGGCTGAACATCTGGGATTCACTCACGATCTTCTGGGGTCCGAAGGGTTTTGGCAGCTTCACGTCTCTGACTCTGCCGTCCACAGCAGACACAGCTCGTCTCGCAGACCCAGGCCAGCTCCATTCCACACCTACTGATATTCTTGGTGGTCGTC
>NW_008441561.1:0-442 GCF_000622305.1 Nannospalax galili
GGTTTCATAAGGGAGGGGAAGCTTATCATTAGAGTTCAAAAGCAGACAGTAGCTGAGATGGCATGCTATGCCCATTGTTATCCTAGCCATAGTCTGAATGGTAAAATGTGGAGCCCAGAAGGATTTGTTAGAGATCTTGGGACGAAAGATACAATTTTTTCTATGAAATCTGAGGGAGTTCAAGCTGATAAGCTACATCTTCTCAATGCACATGTACTTTACCAAAGTTCTCCATTATTTGGCATTAGAAGAGTAGGATCGTCTTTAATCAGAGATGAAGATTTGCCCAAGCTCCCATAGTTTTGCACTAGCAACAATACCTTTAGAAAGGTGGCTGCATCTTTGAGAGAAACATAGGAGAGATGAGTTGGGATTTGGGAAGACTTTATAGGTGGGTGACCTGCTTAGACATGACAAAGAGAATTTTCAAGGGGATGTTCAC
>NW_008441562.1:0-442 GCF_000622305.1 Nannospalax galili
GCACCCACATGGTGGCTCACAACCATCTGTAACTCCAGTTCTAGGGGATCTAATGCCCTCTTCTGGCCTCTGTGGGCATTGCAATCGTGGTGCACATAGAGACAAGCAGGCACAGACACCTACACCTAAAATTTTAGATAAATAAAGTTTTAAAACATAAAAAGAGGAAACACTTGAGATGTTTTCTCCACTGTGGGGCAGCGCCTCGGAACCCTCTGTACTCTCAGTGGCTGTCCCTCTTGCTGCTAAAGTACATGTGCCTTCACTTAGCATCCCACACTACTGTCTGTATACTTGTATCCATTGTACACAGGAGTCCCAACAGACCAGAATGAGCTCTCATTAATCTCTTATCCCCAGCATACAGCACAACACTTGGCTCACAGTAGCTACTCAAAAAAGATTTCCCAGGCATGATTATGTGAAAGACAGAAAAGATAGA
>NW_008441563.1:0-442 GCF_000622305.1 Nannospalax galili
GCAGAACAGATCCAAGAACTGGATGATTAGAAATTTGATGAAATATCGTCCTCTCAATATGACATGTCTTGCACACGCAAGCTCACAGCAGCTATGGTTACCTACACCAGAACTTGCAACTAAAATTTTTAGTTGTGGGAGGCACAGCTGCCGGTGCCCTCCTCCTGTCCTTAGAACAAACTGAGATAATATTCCTCCTAACTACAGTTTAATGAATAAAGGAATTTATTAGGCTAACTAACAGAGCATAGGGCAGCAGGTACTTACAAAGGCATGGGCACCCTCGGGCTTTTTCCCTCTATCCCAGCCTGGACCCCCTGACACTAGCCAGTGGCACAAGATGGCAAAAGCCACCCCATCTCTTCAGCTTCCCCTGTCCCTACCCATAGTCCCTCCCCCTCATGCAGCTAAGGCCGACTGATTGGGTGGGAGGGGTGACTGA
>NW_008441564.1:0-442 GCF_000622305.1 Nannospalax galili
GTAGAGTGCTTGCAGGATCATAATAAGGAGGAATGGAAGGAACTGGTAGGTGAGGAAAGATTGAATATAGAGAGAGGGATGGCTGAAATAAGGTACCTTGAGGAGGTTGGCAACTCAGCTTCAGAGCATGGGTGGATCTGCTTCACTGAATGAGGGAAGAGTGAGTGTTACTTAGAGGAAAAGTGACCATCTGCTGAGGGTATAGGGGTTCTAGGGAAGAAGAGCCAAGCTAAGTTAGGAAGCTATGAAAGAGCAACTTAGAAGGTGGTGGAAGAAGGCTGACTGCATGGTAGAAACAGTTGTCCAGTGACTTAAGGGATATGGAGAAGTTGTCTCCAGAGAGTCTAAGGGCACTGAGCCTCAGTGCAGGAGGAAAGCAGGTGTGTATGTGGGCCCAGAGCCTGGTTTCCTAGTCAGTGTGACACAGAAAGGTTAGTGGGCT
>NW_008441565.1:0-442 GCF_000622305.1 Nannospalax galili
TTAATTTTAGTATTGTAAAAAGAATCTACAAAACTGTAGATTATAATTGTACATGGAAAACTTCAATATCTAAGCTAGCAAATGCTTTTTATTAATACTGAATTTATTCAGCACTAATAAAAAGTATGAGGTCCAGCAAAATGGCTCAGTGGGTAAAGGTACTTGCCACCAAGCCTGAAGTCTTGCGTTTTTGGAACCACATGGTGGACGGAGAGAACCACCTCCAACAAGCTTTACTTTGACATCCACTTGCATGCTCTAGCATATATTTCTCAACCACCTGAAATCAAAATAATCAATGAAGTATGCTTCTTGGTGCTAGCATCTTTCCTGAGTGGGTCTGGCAGATTGCCGAGCCTTGACTCTCCCAGGCTCATTCACCCTCCCAGTACCCCTCCTAGCCTGGGTACTGGCCCATTTCTTGTCTTGGAACTGCAGACTC
>NW_008441566.1:0-442 GCF_000622305.1 Nannospalax galili
CAGAGAAATCCTTCATAAAGAAGAGTAAAAAGTTTTGGCACTGACCAACAGAGGACACCAGCACAGACCCAGAAGAATTTTGCCAGAGTTGTCTAACAACAAACTCTACTCACCCCAATCAGATAGGGAACCAATGACAGACCAAAGTAAGGATATCACCAAAGTCCAACTTGGCGAACCAGTGGGCTTTACTTGTGTTATTCACAGAGTATGGTTGAGAGGTTGCTTGCAGGAACATAAATGATTCAAGATACCCTCAACATCAAAAGCTCATCCTAGCATGGGTGATGGCTCACAGTAGCTGGAAACCCAGAGCATACTGCACAACCTGCAGGCAGTTCAATAGGTTGGAGAGTGTCTTTTCCAGTGAGCTCAGCTGGTCTCTGCCTCTTCCAGGCAGTTTGATTGGATTGAGCCTCTTCTAGGAGCTCTGCTTGTCTGA
>NW_008441567.1:0-442 GCF_000622305.1 Nannospalax galili
TGCAAGAACAACCAGTGTTCTTAATCGCTGAGCCATCTCTCCAGCCCCGGAATCATATAAAACCTTCCACAGAGCCACCTCTGCCAGCAACGCTTTTGTGACATCTGCTCCATGTCACTTCTATATTGCTCTGCAGTTAGTTTTCCTTCTCACTTGCCAAGTCCTGAGTTTAGAATCCTGACATCAATATAGACATGCCTATGGTCAGGAAAATATTCATCCTGTGTGTTAAGGTTCCTCACATGTCCCTCCGTCGCTTGGGAGCTGCTGTGTCTGGGCCCTGAATCGGGATGTCCCAGGGCACACCTCATTCAGACATCTTTTTT
Organism: Nannospalax galili; assembly: GCF_000622305.1. Classification (NCBI taxonomy): domain Eukaryota; kingdom Metazoa; phylum Chordata; class Mammalia; order Rodentia; family Spalacidae; genus Nannospalax; species Nannospalax galili. The sequence goes on from NW_008441567.1 coordinate 327, forward strand.
GTGTTACTTTGTTTTCTAGCACAAAATTTTGGGGGAAAAAATAGATGTCTTTAACTCACACTTTGAAAGCTTCATCACTGTTAGTGTTTAGGAAGTGATAATCCTTTGATACGGGC
>NW_008441568.1:0-442 GCF_000622305.1 Nannospalax galili
AAAAAATCACAGCCTAGGAAAAACAACAAAAAAACAAGGGCAGAAGTTGTAGCTCAGAGGTATAGCATTTGATAATCTCAAGGTCCAGGGCTCAATCACTAGTGGGGTGTGGAGATGGGGTGGGAGAAAATACAACAATTCCAAGGGCTGGAGTTGCAGTTCAGCATGTACAAGGCTCTGGGTTCTGCCACAAAAAAGAAATAATCTAACTTTGCAAAATGTTATTGTTTGGAGAACACTGGCTAAAACATACAGAGGGGAACTGTGTTTTCTTCCTTAGGATTCCACAGTTAGTAAGTTCACAGTTTATCTAAAAATGTTTCAATAAGTTGGGTGTGGTGGTGCACGTCTTTAGTCCCAGCACTTGGGAGGCATTGGCAGGAGGATCTCTGTGAATTCAAGGCCAGCTTGGTCTACACAGTGAGTTCTAGGTCAGTTGTGG
>NW_008441569.1:0-442 GCF_000622305.1 Nannospalax galili
AGGAAAGCCTGACCTGACACACCATAAAACCAAAGCTCTGAAAGCCAAACTCTGAAGAGAAGACCTGGGAGAGCATCAAAAAAGTTAGAAAGCTCCCAGGTGGACAGTCATTGTTGACTACTCACCAGAAACCAGGAAAAGAAACACAATGGAGCATCTGAAAAACTGAATGGAAAATTAGAAGAATTCTTTAAATTCAGAGAAGATGCCTCTAAGAATGAATGATAAAGGAACATGTTTGAATAAGAAACACTTCAAAGGTCTTTTGGCAGGAGATCCGACTGTATTGTTGGTGAGTGTGAGAACTGGTGGCCACAGAGAGGAGCATGAGCCCCAGGAAGAATTCGGAGAAATGTTTATTTAAAGTGAATTGTATCTAAATAAAATTGGCTTTTTTTAACTTTTACAAAAACTTAACTGAGAATTTCATACATGCATATAA
>NW_008441570.1:0-442 GCF_000622305.1 Nannospalax galili
CAACACTCATGCCATACACACGATTTCACATACCTATCTAAAGTATAGGAGCCACAAAGGGAGCAAACAGCCAATGTTTAGCTTTCAGAGACTGGCTAAATTTTCTTAATGATTATCTCCAGTCACATCCATTTTCCCGCAGACTGCAGAACTTCCTTCTTCTTCACGGTTGAAAAGCCATTGTGAGCATGAGCCACAGTTCTTCACCTCTTCTTCTGTATTGGGAGAGCTAGGTTCATTTCAGAGTTGGCTTTTGTGAATAGCGTTGTACTGAGTACTGAGGTTCAAGTATCTCAGTGATACACTGATCGACTGAGAGTCAACAAGAGACTCTTTCACCTAGGGAAAAAGGAGTGATGATCCATTGAACACACACGGGATTTTGGAGGTGGCAAGGAAAAAAAATTAAGACATACACATGGCACAGAGTCTGTGTATCTGT
>NW_008441571.1:0-442 GCF_000622305.1 Nannospalax galili
ACATTTTGACCTCTATTAGTAGGTATGATTAGGAAGTGCTCCAAGGAAGTCTGGAGAAATCAGGCAATGTAGTGCTGCACTATGTGCAGTATTCGTTTAGTAGTAAGCATTTCTAGAAAGCAACTGCCTGGATTTTTTTTTTCTGTTCATTTTTTAAAATTATTTATTTAATTACCACATACTCAGAAGAAGCATTTAATTAACTGCCTGGATTTTTAAAAGTACTGTTTCGATCTTATGTGACAAAATGGTTTTCTTCACAGTCAATGTCCCAGGGCTGCTGTCATCTTGGATTCAAGTTTCTTCAATTTGAAGGGCTTAGATGAGTCTGGACATATATCATATTGTAGTCTTATAAGATATACCATAAAAGTTAGGGAAAAGGCTGGGTGTGGTGGCACATGCCTGTAGTCCCAGCACTTGGGAGGTAGAGGCAGGCAGA
>NW_008441572.1:0-442 GCF_000622305.1 Nannospalax galili
AAGCCCTCTTCTGACCTCTGTGGCATTGCATGACATGAGTGCACTCACATAAATGCAGGCAATACACTCATACACATAAAATAAAAAGAAATAAAATATTTTTAAAAATTGTTCAGTAATTTTTACTGATGGCTCAGTAAGTAAAGACTGATGCCCTGGGTTTGTTTCCCAGACTCACATGAAGGAGAGAACTGACTCCCACAAGTTGTCCTCTGATCTCCATATGCACACAGCAGCACACTTGCTGGCACATGCACACACCCAAATAAATTAATAAAGATGTTTTTAAAATTAAACTTTATCGTAATGATTATACAATAAGCAAAACCAGAAAACATCCACAATCACCACCAAGAGATTTCATCAAGGCTAGCTGTCTATATATTTTTACAAAATGAGGGCTGGAGAGATGGCTCAGTGGTTAAGAACACTGGCTGTTCTT
>NW_008441573.1:0-442 GCF_000622305.1 Nannospalax galili
TTTTTTCCTTGGAAACTCAGATTTTGACACCTGATTTCTGATATCTTCATATGACTAACAGGCATCTTGGAATTGACATATTCACAATGACTCTTACTGTCTACTCCAGCTTACTATCATAACGTGGTCTTCTTCAGCCACATAAATGCTGACCCTATCCAAAGTCAATGAAAATGCACATCAAATCTGTTCAAACCATGCTCTAGACACTTGTCACCTCCACTCCTACTGCTCCAAGTTCCATTTATATCTCTTCTCCACATCCTCTCAATAGGCTTTTCCATCATGCCTTTCTTTGCTTCTCATCCTCACCCTCTTCAAGTTGCCTCTCAACATCTGGCCAGAGTATTCTGTCAGGTTTCTATGCAAAATGTTCCGTTCACTTTCAGTGTCATTTGGAGTTTGTCAATGTCTAATTTCTAAGACAATCCTGTACCTTTGG
>NW_008441574.1:0-442 GCF_000622305.1 Nannospalax galili
ATATGTTTTAAAAATTGAATTTTTGAGAATTTTATATGATAAAATTTGATCATATTTAGATCCCCTCTCCTATCTTACCCTCTTACTACTTTCTGACCAATTGCATATTCTTTTTTATATACATATTATTCTAATGTATATCTATATCTCCTATCTAGTCAAATTTGTGTTTCCAAATGCCCTTTGGTGTGAACCCATCCTCTGGAGCCTGGTTAACATACCTGTCATACCTGTAAAGAAAACTGACCTTCCTCTCCCAGAAGTTGTCAGTTACCAAGAGTTCCTCAGGTAAGGTTCAGGTAAGATTGGGGCTTCTTAACCACTTCCCTACATCTATGCTGGTGTTTAAAAATATCTGAGTGAATGCTACATGAGTGCAGGTGCCCATGGAGGCCAGAAGATGGTGTCAGATCTCTTATAGCTGGAATTACCTGATGTGGGT
>NW_008441575.1:0-442 GCF_000622305.1 Nannospalax galili
TTCTCCTGAGCTCACCTTAGGACACCTGCATTACCCTTTGACAGGTGTACTTTCCCAGCCAAACTCCCCACCCAACTGAACACGTCCCTGGAGCTGGAGCCGGTTGTTGCAGAAACAGAAAAGAGCCCCACCCCAACAACTGGATCAGTGAAAAAAATGATCAGAGTAGTGGTATTTCACTAGCACCCACAAGGCCAGTGGACCCATCCCTGCCTCCCCTTCGCCCCCCCAAAAAAGTGTAGGTGCACAAGGTGCCGCCCACTACTTTTTTTCAATTTTTATTGAATTTTTGTGTATTTCACACAGAAAATCATCTTCATAAGCCCTTCCCTTTGGCACACGACCATAGCGGCCCACAGAGGGATTTGGTCAGCCTATCTAGAGTCTCTCCCTTTAAAAAGATAAGCTCTTCCTCACCCAGCAGTAATCAGCTTCCAATAAT
>NW_008441576.1:0-442 GCF_000622305.1 Nannospalax galili
GATGCTCAGGAAGGGGCCACATTCATCAATGTGTTATGTGGCTATAGTTTTTCTATTTCATTATTATTGTTGTTTATTTCTTAGTGTGATGAACTAAAGTTCATCATATATATGACCTATAAAAACCATCACTGGGTATGTAGGATTCCTTACTATTGAAATTTCAGATATTCACAGTGTATTTTAGAATGTATTTCATGCAGGTGGGCAGGGAGGTTATTATCTCTGCATAAGATGAAAATATTCTATAATTAATATTTTTCCTTAAATACATTTCCTAATAGATAACTTCGTGTTAGTTTTTCTATTACAAATGTAAAATCAATATAACTTCCACATGGTTTTTCATTCCTACCATGCTCTTATGAAATTTATTATCCGCATTTTATATATGTGTAAATAAGGTCAAAACACCAAATGAACATGGATAAGTTCTCACTGT
>NW_008441577.1:0-442 GCF_000622305.1 Nannospalax galili
GGGGGGGGGGGGGGGTGCGCGGCGGCTCTTGACCATCACAGCATTCTCTCCTCTCCTCTGAAATGTTGCCACATGCTGCCGTTCCTCCCTTAGCTCTTCTGTCCCCTGGAAGCAAAGTGCTTTCTGTGACCTCATTCTCTAATAAGCATTCCTGCCCACTCCCTGCCCTCGCTTTATCCCCCACCTTAGCACTCATTACCCCCACAAACATCGCTTTGTGTGTGTCTTCTCTCCTCCTATTAACATGTAAGTGGCGTGCCAGGGCCCAGGCAGCCCTGATGGGGTGGACGCCTAGCAACTGCTGTGTGTGGTGTGATGAATGAGCCTGTGTTATCTGATAGTCAGCTGTCTGATTTCTGTGATGCCTAAGATGAGGAGAAAGCTGTAATAAATGAGTGTATCGGCTTGTTTGAATAAGAACAGGAGTGTGCGTGTGTGTGTG
>NW_008441578.1:0-442 GCF_000622305.1 Nannospalax galili
GGGAGCCAGAGTGAGCCCTCCTCTGTCCATTCCACTCCTTGAAATACACTTGCTGTCAGCTGGGGGGAGGTCTGGGAAAAGCAGGAATCAGAGGCATAAATAGACCAGACGGGGTTCTGTTCACTGCCAAGTAAGTTCCTTCTACAGGCCATAGGTGGGGGCTGTGGGTCTTCCACCAACTAAGCTCTGAAGCCCCAGCCTCTTTATTGCCAAAACAGGAACAATGGTCGCTACCTGGCTTCTAGACGCTTCCCCACGGGTGAGCTTGAAGTCAGAAGGTTGCTGTGAGGTGAAGGGGCACTTCTGTTCCACCTTGGCACTTATTTCTAAGACACACTGGAAATACAGGAACTGCGTGCTACGGAGCAGACTTGTCCCATCCAATTGTGGAAGGCTATCATTAGCATCCTCTGTTCTGACCTTCTTAAGGTTAATTGTACCA
>NW_008441579.1:0-442 GCF_000622305.1 Nannospalax galili
GAGGAAACGATTCCTCTGTGTTGACCCTCCACTTTATAGACTGGATACTGGATCAAGTTCATCTGTTCAGGTCTCCTCAGCCTCCTTGATCAAGAGGACAGATGACCCACCATCATTGTAGGACATTTTGAGAGATGCTCATAGTGCCCTGGAATTAGTCGACCTAGGAGAGCTAGGAGCAAAAAGTGTCTCTTATGTCCTCTGACCAAATTGTTGTAGTCCTCAAAGTATGTCTGTTAAATGCCCAAGACGGTTAGTTTCACCAATCTGGCATTTTTAATTACTGTATGTCATGTAGATAAATGTTAGGCAAAGACCAGTTGTTCTCAGATAAATGTTACTTAGACATATATTTCTTGAACTGCTATGCAAAATTTGTCAATAGCGTATAAGAGTAATATGGTTCCCTCCGGTTTTCAAAACTAGCTTGGCATTGTTTATC
>NW_008441580.1:0-442 GCF_000622305.1 Nannospalax galili
CAGTGTCATCACAGTCAGAAATACAGATCGGGCTAGATGTTCAGGGTTCTTGGGGGGTGTTTTGGACTCCCAAATTGTGCTGTTCAAGATTTGGCTGTGAATAGAGATGTACTTCGGGCTGGATCCCGACCTACATATAAAGGTCTAGTACAGTTGACAAAGTGTTCAAGACCTTTAACACCTGGCCCTTTTCTTCCAGGATAGAGGGGCCTCCCCTGTCCAGGATCTTCTGTCTAATCCCCATTTCAGAGGGACATCGCTTGAATCCTGTTGATCCACCACTAACCACTGTCTGCTCAAGCCCCAGAGCCTTTCCATGCCCTCCTCTTAGGTCCACATGTTCCATGCTTCCTACTCGCCGCCACATTCCCCAAACTCTAGACACTGATTCTTTTTTTTTTTTCTTTTTGAGACAGGGTCTCCCTGTAGCCCCAGGTGTCCT
>NW_008441581.1:0-442 GCF_000622305.1 Nannospalax galili
AATAAACAAATTGAAAGCCACAGAAGAATGGAAATTTAAGTACTGGAGGAGTGTCAGGAGGCAAAGGCCAACTAAACGTAAAGATCATAAACAAACATAATCAGGACAAACAAAACAAAATCCTACGTGCTTCAAAAAGGTCTACAATCCAGCTATAATGAAAACAAACCAATTAGAAATAAAATGCTTCTTAGGGCTGGAAGATGGCTCAGCAGTTAAGAGCACTGGCTGTTTCTGCAGAGACCCTGGGTTTGCAGAGCACCAGCAACCACTTGGTGATTTACAACAATCTAACTCCAGTTCCCGAGAATCTGTCTCCATCTTCTGACCTCTATGGGCATTGCATGACATTAGTGCAGTTAGATACATGTAGGCAATACACTCATACACATAAAATAAAAAATAGTAAATACATTTTTTTTTTCTTTATGAGACAAGTGTA
>NW_008441582.1:0-443 GCF_000622305.1 Nannospalax galili
GATGTGGAGCTTGGCTAATGGAGGTGGCTCCATGCCACCCAGGAGCTGAAGTTCAGGGGAGGTAAAAGTCAGTGGATTGGAGGAAGTAAATTGCATTTTGCCTTCTAGAGCTTTCCTGCCAGTGACGGTAGACAGAAAAAGAACACCATGTTATCAGTACACAGAAGAGTATTTAAGTGGGAAAAATGATCTAAATCAACTTATCTTTCCCTTTTCAGATTATTGTTTGAATTTAAGAACCTCAAAACCAGAGGAATTGGGGCTGGACAGATGACTCAGCAGGTGCGAGCACTGGCTGCTCCTGCAGAAGATTCAGGTTCAGGTCTCAGCACCCACAAAGTGACTAGCAACGGGTCAAAACTCCAGTTCCAGGGGCTCCAACACCCTCTTCTGACCTCCATGGATATTTCATGACTCATACATGCAGGTGCACTTATGTGCCT
>NW_008441583.1:0-442 GCF_000622305.1 Nannospalax galili
CATAAAGATGGTCGTGTCACCTCCCCCTCTGACGAGCAGAGGGTCGTGTCAACCACCCTCTGACATGCACATGGTCGAATCACCTGCCCCCTGTGACTTGCACATGGTCTGGACTCCTGCCCCCTCTGACGTGTACAAGGTAGTGTCACCTGCCCCCACTGTCGTGCAGATGGTCGTGTCACCTGCCGCCTCTGATGTGCAGATGTTGGTGTCACCAAACCTCTCTGAAATGCAGATGTTCATGTCACCTACAACGTCTGACATGGAGACGGTCATGTCTCCTGCCCCTCTGACGTGCAGATGCTCGTGACACATGCCCCTCTGACGTGCAGATGGTAGTGTCAACTGCTCCATCTGACGTGCACATGGTCGTGTCACCTGCCCTTTTAGTCGTGCACATGTTCCTGTCACCTGCCGTCTTTTACGTGCACATGGTCGTGTC
>NW_008441584.1:0-441 GCF_000622305.1 Nannospalax galili
TCTCTCTCTCTCTCTCTCTCTCTCTCTCTTTCTCTCTCTCTCTGTCTGTCTTCACCCCCACCCCCACCCCCATGTGTGTTTATGGTTCCTGTACTGGGTTGAAACCTAGGGATTAGGCATATATATACATATATATATGTATGTATGTATATATGTCATGACAGAGCCTAATCCATATATATATATGTATATATATATAGTTTTTTATGGAGACAGGTTCACATTCTGTAGTCCAGGCTGGCCTTGCACTTGAGATTCTTCTTCCTCCAACTCCCTAATACCAAGGGTTACAGACCTGTACCATAATGCTGACTCTGTATACTTTTGGTGGTAGTGGTGGTATTGTTCTGTGGTGCTGGGCGTTGAATCCAGGTCCTCACACACTTGGAAAAGTGCTCTACCATTGAGCTATATGCACCCACTGCTAGGTGACAGAGGAGC
>NW_008441585.1:0-443 GCF_000622305.1 Nannospalax galili
TACAACTCTTAGAGGGAAAGTAGCTCGCTGTTGAAGACAAGTTTTTTTTTTAAATATATTTGTTGTTTGTTTTATGTGGATGAGGGTATTGCTGCTGCACCTGTGTCATGCAATGCCCATGGAAGTCAGAAGAGGGCATCAAGTCCCCTGGAACTAGAGTCACTGATGGTTGTTAGCTGCCATGTGGGTGTTGAGAATCAAACTTGGATCCTCTGCAGGAGCAGCCACTGCTCTTAACCACTGAGCCATCTCTCCAACCCTGAAGACAAGTTTTAAGATAAAAAATAATATGCGTATATGTATGATGTGTGTGTAGCCAGTCCTTGCCTTCCCTTGTTTGAGGTCTCTTGTTATTTGCCACTGTATCTACTAGACTGCCTAGCTTACAAGATTCTTGGGGGAGGGTCTCCCATCTTCCCATAAGAGCAATTATAGATTCATAC
>NW_008441586.1:0-443 GCF_000622305.1 Nannospalax galili
GGCATAAATTGGGTGCGCTGGTGCACACCTGTAACCTCGGCCCTCAGGAGGCAGAGGCAGGAGGATGGGAGTTCAAGGTTATCCGTGGATACACATGCAGTTCAAGGTCAGCCTGGGCTACATGTGACCTAATTTCAAAAAAATAAGTTTCTAGAGCAAATAACTCAAATGTGGATGGTATTGTGGCTCTTTGCATCTCCACACTGTGCTAAAAGATCTCTTTCAAACATCTATTTCAGAGATGTCCATGAATACGGAGTCTTGGACCCTCTGTTGATACAGACTCCGGTTCCTCCTCTCCCTATCTTCCTATCCTCCTTCCAGAGAAATCAATGCAGCTTCATGAACAGTTAAGAGGCATCAGTCACTGCTGCAGCCTGGGCAAAGGCAGAGTGAGCTGGGAACCCCATGCCATGCAAGGTGTCCTTCCGCCCATCCCCCCC
>NW_008441587.1:0-443 GCF_000622305.1 Nannospalax galili
GCCACCTTGAAGGGAGGGCCCGCCAGGTGTACAGGGAAAGTTACAGATATGTTTCTTTTCTCTTTTTCTACTTCTAGAGGTAAGTGAAAAATCAAATAAGAATAAATAGGCCCTGAAGTAGTTTCTTTGGAAATTATTGCCCATTTAAACTTCCACTTTAAAAACCACTAAACTAACTTCTTGACATTGCTTTGCTTTGAATGGCAAAGAAGGTCGCTCTTGAAATGAATAATTAACTATTACCCAATTCTGCAACCACTTTATCTGTGATTGCATTTTCTATCACTCCATATGCTAGGTGTTCAGAGCTGATGCATGAATTTAGTATGTGACAGGTACTTATGATTCTATACATCAGTCTAAAACATCAATGTGGCTCATTTATTGAACAACAGAAATGATTAGAAAATGTGGAACTTTTTAAGATTTTTTTTATTTTTATT
>NW_008441588.1:0-442 GCF_000622305.1 Nannospalax galili
GGAGAGATGGCTCAGTGGTTAAGAGTACTGGCTGCTCTTGCAGAGGACCTTCAGTTCCCAGCACTCATATGGTGGTTAATAACCATCTGTAACTCCAGTTCCTGGGGAATCTGACACCCTCTTCTGACCTCTGCAGGCATTGCACGACATGGGTGCAACCTACCTACATGCAGGCAATACACTCATACACATAATATAATAAAAATAACAAAAACATTTTTTAAAAAACTATTTAAAATGCACTAGTTCTATACCTTGCCTCAGTAATTGCATGAAGTTAACACAGATACAGCTTAGTGCTCTGGAGTCTTTTTTTTAATTAAAAAAAAGATTTTATTTATTTATTTTATTTTATTTTATGTGTGTATTGCCTGCATGTATGTAAGCGCACCCATGCCGTGCAATGCCCATGGAAGACAGAAGAGGCTGTCAGATCCCCTGG
>NW_008441589.1:0-442 GCF_000622305.1 Nannospalax galili
CTTTAGTCCCAGCACTTGGGAGGCAGAGGCAGGGGGATCTCTGTGAGACTGAGACCAGCCTTGTCTACATAGTGAGTTCTAGGCCAGCTGGGTCTACAGGAAGACCCTGTCCCAAAAAACAAACAACAAAAACAAGAGAACATAAAACCAACCCTTCTCTCAGGCCGAGCAGGCCAAGGAAGAAAATTCTTACCATGAATCCTTAAGAACTGCTCTAAGCTGGAAACCAAGTTAGTCAACATCAGTTGGTGAGCAAGGATGAAAGATCTGAAGAACACAGTTCTCTGGAAGGAACTGTTGGTAGGACTGTGTGAGCTGAAGAGCTGGAGAGACAGTACAGGGTGCTAACATCAAAGTTGTACCAGGGTGCTATCCAGGTCTTCTTAGTCTCCTTAGCCCTTCCCTCGCACTTCTGCTCTCATTATTTCCACACTTTGGAGGG
>NW_008441590.1:0-443 GCF_000622305.1 Nannospalax galili
AAGGTACCAGAAGTCTGTAGGACTCTATTTCCATATGGTCCTGCACCTCCTCCCTGGCTTTTACAATTTTTTTGACCCCTCTTCCACAGTAGTCTCCAAACCCTGGGTTGGTGTAGTTTAATATAGAAGTCCTGTCCAAGGACCAGCATTCTGCAAACTTCTAGTCTCTACACTTTGGTCATTTGTGAGCTTTTGTGTTCCTGGACCTCTCTTGCATGAACAAGCTTCATTAATAAGAATTGAGATATTTATTATTGTTTTCTTTATCCCTTGTTATATGTTCCATGAGCCTTAGGTGTGGACGTTGCATGACAGATGTGCCACTTAGACTTGGGCAATTCACAGAAAATGTCTGTTTGTGACCAGGTGTAATATTCTGTAATAATATCTTTTCTGGTACAAAAGAAGCTTCTTTGATGAGTGGTGACTGGGATATTTGTCTG
>NW_008441591.1:0-443 GCF_000622305.1 Nannospalax galili
GCTTTCTATAATCATTTTCTTAAAAAGCAGTGTTAAATAGAACTAAATTTGGCCAAAGATAGTTTCCATACTAATATGCTAATGTTCTTGCTTGGCCCACTGCAACTTAACTCCCTAAGTCAACAAACTGGAACTAATGTAGGAATTGTGTTTCTAACACAGCCGAGTCTCAGTCAATCACAGCAAACTGGCATCAGAGAACCCAAGCTGATTAAAACAGTAGCGTGTTTTCACCAGCCAAATCGTCTCTGTCCTCACTTCCATCTCCTGAAGGTCACTTCCCATTCTTCGTGCTTCTCAAAGTGTTATCCAGCTGTATGGCAGACACAGAGTCATGGAAATCCTACCCAGCTTTTCTGGGGTTCCCAGTTTGAAAATTACTCTTTATCTCAACTAAAGTCAGTTATGTTTAACTTATCTAAAGTTCTCTGTGTGTGTGTGTG
>NW_008441592.1:0-443 GCF_000622305.1 Nannospalax galili
CTTCTTCCCCTTTGGCACCCTCCCATAGCCCCCAACTGGAGTTCATACCTTCTGTCATTTGACTTCAGGCCTATTATGTAAAGAATCTATGATTCTTAAAAGGGCTGCAGAAGGGAGAAGCCAGGACTGGGGGTTGAAGCCTACAACCCCAGCACTTGGGAGAGTGAGGCAGAAGGTCTGCTCTGAGTTCAAGGCCAGACTAGGTAAGAGAGCAAGCCCTTGTCTATGAAAAACCAAAAAGGAGTACCCGTTCTCCTTGGCATATATGATAAACCAAAATAAGATCTAGCTTAAGTATATTTACAGGCTTTTACAATCTTCAGAAAATTGTGTCCCATATGTTTTCAGCCTAGGAAGGAAAGAATAAAATGTAAGAAGCTAGAAATCACAATCAGAACTGAGTAGGAGTTTAGAGTCCTGTTTTAAAAGCTTATTTGTCTTCT
>NW_008441593.1:0-442 GCF_000622305.1 Nannospalax galili
GATGGCTTGGTGGTTAAGAGCACTGGCTGCTCTTGCAGAGGACCTGGGTTTTGTTCTCAGCACCTACATTGTGACCAACAACTGTCCAAAACTCCAGTTCCAGGGGATCTAATGCCCTCTTCTGGACTCTATAGGCATTGTACTCAAGTGCACATTTACATACATGCAGGCAACACATTCATACACATAAAATAAAAATAAAATTTAAAACTTTTTAAGACATGCTGGGCATGGTGGTACACTACCAGTACTTGGGAGGCAGAGTCAGGAGGGATCTCTGTGAACTGGATGCCAACCTGGACTACGTAATGAGTTCCAGGTCAGTTGTGACTATATAGGGAGACCCTGTCTCAACCCTCCCTAACACCAAAAAAATTTTTTAAAGACTTAAGCATAAGACATAAAACTAGTAGAAGAAAACATAGGGGTAAAATTCCATGGC
>NW_008441594.1:0-443 GCF_000622305.1 Nannospalax galili
CCTGCTGCTTAATAAATGAGATCCTGCTGGACAAGACTCCCTGCCTCCCTGATGGTGCCTGGGGAACAGAGGGTTGGGACGGCAGCGCGCTTACCTCTCCTCAGCCCCCATCAGGCTGCTTGCAGGGAAAAGGCCCCGCAACTGGTGCCCCGTGTGAGGAGCGGAAGGAGTATCGGCTGAGGCTAAGCGGTCTTTCAGGGTAAGAGAGACCCTTAGAATGGGTAACATTGCTTCTAAAAAGCATGAAACAGCCCTGAAGGCTTTGCATTATATGCTTAAGAGCTGAGGGCTAGACATCTCGGACTCTGTAGCCAAACATATCTGGGAGAATGTAACTATTCTGGCCCCTTGGGCTTCTGCAGCTAACTTGTTCTCAGCAGAAACGTGGGAAAGAGTGGAGGACTTGGCTAGAAAAAGAGAACTACAGTCTGGAATTGAACCTC
>NW_008441595.1:0-443 GCF_000622305.1 Nannospalax galili
AAGAAAGGTAGCTGAGCAAGCCAGGGGAAGCAAGCCAGTAAGCAGTGTTCTCCCTGGTCTCTGCTTCAGTTCCTGGCTGGAGTTTCTCCCTTGGCTTCCCTCAATGGTGAGCTGTAACCTGTATGGTGAAATAAGCCCTTCCTCCCCAGGTTGCTTTTGGTCATGGTGTTTACTGCAACTGCAGCAGCAGCAGCAGCAAAGAAAACTAAAACACTAATACAACGTGCTGTTTCCATGTGTTTTAAAAATAAACCCTCAAACCCAGCTTCAGGAGGACTGGATACTTCTGGTTTCCAAGGGCACCCGTACTCACACGTACATCTACACATATAATTTAAAATAGTAAAAATTTGGGGGGTGGGGTTTTTGAAGACAGGATCTCCCTATAGCCCCAGCTGGCCTGGAACTCACAGAGATTTGCCTGCCTCTGCCTCCTGAGTGCT
>NW_008441596.1:0-440 GCF_000622305.1 Nannospalax galili
CACACACACACACACACACACACACAAGTAATAATATGTTTTTAAAATAATGTGAATTTAAGTTGGACATGGTGGTACATATCTGTAATCCCTGTATGTGGGATGTGGAGACAGGAAGATTAGTTCAAGGCTCACCTGGGCCACATAGCAAGTTCTAGGACAGCCTGAGCCACAGGAGACGTTGTCAAATAAACAAAACAAAGTGAGGTGCAAACTCAGCTGAAAAGCAACTAGTTAAGCAAATAAGTCAGTGAAGCCATGAGCTTAGCTCTGAAGTGTTAGCTGGGAACTTAAGGAAGGGGATGTGGTGTTTAGACTGCACATGTACATGGTGGAGTCTCGAGAACCAAGGCTCTCATGTCCTCATGGCGGCCATCTGAAGTAAGGAGTGGGAGGTGAGGATACCGAGTATCCCATGAGCACCTCTAGATCCATGAGGC
>NW_008441597.1:0-443 GCF_000622305.1 Nannospalax galili
TCCCGACATGTGCCATTATATTGCTCAAATGTGCCATCACAATTTTATAATCTGACTTCTCAATGATCCATTTTGCCATCACAATGCAACTACATGCCATCACAATGCTCATTGTGCCTACATGATGCGTATTTGTGTCATTACCATGATCCATAGAGACGTCGTCATGCTAAATATACAAACCAGATGCTCAATGTCCCCTCACAATCAGCACGTTTGACCACACAATTCTCCATAGTACCATCACAATGTTACACTATGCATTCACAATGTTCCATTGTGCCATTACAATGCTCTGATGCGTCAACGCTATCTCCCCATATGCCATTATATCGTTCCAATGTGCCATCACAATTTAACAGTATGACTTCACAATGTGACATCACAGTACCACAATGTGCCAACACTATTGCCCCATGTGCCATTCTATTGCTCAAATGCGC
>NW_008441598.1:0-443 GCF_000622305.1 Nannospalax galili
GAAAACACAAATTGAGAAAAATAAAAATAAAGAGAAATAAGGCTGGAGATGTGGCTCAGCTGATAGAGTGCTTGCCTATGAAGCCCAGAGTTTGATCCCTGGCATTGCATAAAACAAGCATGGTGGTATGATGGGCATCCCAGCACTCCAGAGGTGGAGGCAAGAAGACCAGAAGTTCAAGATCATCCTGGAAAACAAAATTAAAAAACAAAGAACAACAACAAAGTGTGGAGGACTGGAGTACAGCTCAATGGGAGAGTGTTTGCCTAGTGTGCACAAAGCCCAGGATTCAATCCTCAGCATCACAAAAACAATCACCACCACCACCAAAAAAAAAAAAGTAGCAATGAGGGGGAAGAAGAATGTAGAGGGTCATACTATCAAAAAACAGCTCTAAAGAGAAGCAATATGAGCTGGATGTCATGGCATACCTCTATCATCCC
>NW_008441599.1:0-443 GCF_000622305.1 Nannospalax galili
AGGGGATTTTTAGATTTAGAATTATTTATTTATTTATTTATTTATTTATTTTATTTTTCCCCCTTCAATGTCAGAGCATTTCCACATGTCCCTCTGTCTGCAGAAATCCACCCCTGCTGGCCACCACCATGCCCCTTCTCACTTAACTCCTGTTCTGTCTTGATCCTTGATCTCTTCCTTGGGGAAACTTTCTCCATGGACGCAGCTAAGTCTCACCATCATGAGTTAATCTTGACAGATTTAGAGTTACCCGGAGGCAAACCTCCGGGAATGTCTCTGAGGGAGTTTGGAGGGAGTTTCTAGGTTGATGTGACTGTGGTGGGAAGACATCACCCTAACTGTGGATGGCACCACAGGCTAGAGTCCCACCCAAACTGAATCAAAAGGAGAACACAAGCTGAGCCTCTCTCTCTCTCTCTGTCTCTCTCTCTGTCTCTCTCTCT
>NW_008441600.1:0-443 GCF_000622305.1 Nannospalax galili
TTATATATTATGTCATATCAGGGAGGTCTTTGGGCCACACTTTGAGAACCACTGTTCTGTTGCATCTTGAGCCACCCAGAAGAATTATGATACTTTGTAGTTTCTCAGTAATTTTTCTTAACTGACCACTCTTTGATCTAGGAATCTGAGTCCAGCTATTTACCAGATACTGTTAAGATAAGATACTGTTGTTCTTGAGCTATGAAAGCTAAGTGTTGTGTTGCTTAAGTAGGACAGGGCAGCCCCAGTGTTGGTGTTTAGAGGGGAGGCTGAGGGAGAAGAAGGACAGGTCAGAGTCTGCAGACTGTTCTTTTCCCTCTGTTCTGAGATACCCTCTGATTATGTTCCTTCTATCAGAAAGACGGAGTGGGTGGGATACATGTGGTCATATTTGTCACGTGATACCCTGTCACTTTGCCTCCTTTCTTTCCTCATATATCTAG
>NW_008441601.1:0-443 GCF_000622305.1 Nannospalax galili
CTGTGCCCAGTTGTGTGTAGGGTGAATGCCCGTGTGTGTCACCTGTGCACAGCTATGCATGCGTGCCCAGGTGTGTGTGGGACCTGTGCCTAACTACATGGGGGGAGGTTGCCAGTTGTGTGTAGGGCCTGTGCACAGCTGTGTGGGGAGTGTGTGCCCAGGTGTGTGAGGCCTGTGCCCAGCTGTGTGGGGAATGTATGCCTGGGCGTGAGGGGCCTGTGCCCAGCTGTGTGGGGAATGTGTGCCCGGGTGTGAGGGACCTGTGCTCACCTGTGTGGGGCATGTGTGCTCAGTTGTGAGGGGCTGGTGCCCAGATCTGAGAAACGTGGGCATAGTGAGTGGTAGGCCTGTGCCTGTGAGCGGGTGGGTCAGGGGTCTGGAGGCATCCCCTCTACTATCGTCCTGTCCCTGTGACACCCTTCTGGCATGCCTCCTGACAGTAT
>NW_008441602.1:0-443 GCF_000622305.1 Nannospalax galili
TATTTGCAGAAGTAGTTCAGGTTCATCCTCGAGGGTTCTAAAGTATCATACTTTGAAGCCTCCATTGCCATGTGGAATTCAAAAGTTCATCTGCCTTGAGACTACGGAAAGGAGAGAAGAATTGCCTCTGCACTCTCTGCACTCTGAATCCCCCCAAAACTAACTCAGACAAAGGAAGGCAAATGGAAAATAAATACAAGAGGAACCCCTCATAAAACATCTGAGGGAAAAAAATGAGAAATGAACAGAAGACACCACTAAACAATAGCTTTTTTACAGTTTGAAGTGTTTAACCCTGTTAAAAATTAAAGCAGATTCTATAGTTTTAAAAGGATCCCTGAAAGGCTCGCCATGCATTGACAGGGCTCTGGGAGGTTCAACGTGAGTTGGACACTTTGATTAAGCCAAGATGCCAAAGTGTTTGACAAGCTCTTTGTCATGAA
>NW_008441603.1:0-443 GCF_000622305.1 Nannospalax galili
AGCTCAGGAGAGTAGCAGGGTAGAAGCTAGGTTTACAGGGGAACAAGAGTGACATGGAAGGGGCAGACACTGTTTGACAAAGCAGGCTGGTATAGGGCAGGATGAAGAGGGATATTTGCTTAAGTGATTAGCAGGCTCAAAGAATGGGTTATGATAGGATGAGGTAAGGAAGAGGATCACAATCTATTTAGGACCTTGGATATAGCTCAGTGGTCAAGAGCATTCATAGCATACCCAGGGCCCCAAGTTCAATTTTCCAACACTGCAAGGCAAGCAAGCAAATAGACTGTGAGTAGATGAAAATGCAACACTAATTAGTTAAGCTGCATATCAGGTAGCTACACAGGAATCAGAACGACACTGCATCATGGATGCAAACAGACTGGGCAAAGATGGAGGGGAAGCCAGAGAGAGAGGGAGAGAGGACTGGGGTGTGGGGGGGG
>NW_008441604.1:0-443 GCF_000622305.1 Nannospalax galili
GAACTTGTGAGGGAGGCCGTGTATAGGAGTGAGTGTGTGGGTGTATAAGCATGCATGGGAGTATAGGTGTGTAAGAGATTTGGAAAAGTATAAGGGAGGGTGTGACAGTGTGAAAAGAGTGTAAGTGAGCAAGGGTGTAAGAAAATATGAGTATGGAGTGTAAGAGTAAGTGTGGTAGCCTGAGCATGTAGGGAGATTGTGTGTGTTTGTATATTGTGTGAGGAGGGTGTGTGTCAATATGTGACTGGGCAGCTGTAGGTATGTGTTACAGTGACCTGCAGGAAACCATGTTGTGGCCTGGATGGCTTAGATGTTCATGTTTTGTGTTCACCCGTGGAAGCTCTGACCTCCATGTGACATGTTGGAGGGTCCTTGGGAGGTGAAGAGGCCAAGATGGCAGAGCTCAGTGAGGGTTTCAGTGCCCTTCTAAGAGGAGGAAGAGC
>NW_008441605.1:0-443 GCF_000622305.1 Nannospalax galili
TCCCTCAACCCAGGTGTGTCAAGTTGACACTAAAGCTATCCAGCACATAAGACATGCTCTCAAAGAGAGCTATGGGACCCTGGTACCTACCTCTTCCTCTGTCTTCATGTCTGGGCTGTGAAAAGAATGCCTTTGCAGCAGCACATACTACCAGCCATCAGGCACTGCCTCCCCACAGACCCATCATGCACTGCCTCCCCACAGACCCGAAGGAATGAAGCCAGCCAACCATGGATTGAGATCTCTGAAACTGAGCTAAAATATACCTTTCCTCTTTGTAAGTTGATCACCTTAGATATTTTATTACGGTAATAGAAAGCTGACACACATGACAACCCACTTGTCTATTTTGTAGAGGAACTATAGCTCCATGACACCAATTCTTTCGCCTATAACTGTCTCCAGCTTTGCAGCACACAGAGGGCAGATCACCCTCACAGCCT
>NW_008441606.1:0-443 GCF_000622305.1 Nannospalax galili
AATCATATATGGGCTTATAGAAAATATGTGTGGAATCTCTATTACTTCTTCATTAAAATTTCTCTTCTTAATGATCTATAACTCAATTCAGTTTTATGTAATCAATTGATTTGCAATAAAAGAGCTAAAAGATCCAATGAGAAAATATATTATTTTTTAGTAGTAGCAGAAGAAATATGTAGCTAGATATTTTCACACAAAATAATCTAACCCCCTATTTCATAAGGTGTGAAAAAAATCAACTTGTAATGTGTTATAGACTGAGGATTTCTATACCTTCTTCAAAAAAGACACTGATGTTCCAACCCCCAACATAATATTACATATGGAGATGGGGTTGGGGGACACTTAGCTTTAGCTGCTTTTCATAAGTCTGATATTCTCATAAATATATTAGTGCTCTTTCAAGAAGACACAATAGAAAAATTATATCTTCTTTCTCC
>NW_008441607.1:0-443 GCF_000622305.1 Nannospalax galili
GCCAGGACAGTGTCCAGTTCAAGTAAAGGATTTTAATTTCTCACTGTAAATTCTTGTTTACCTTATAAAGATATCCTGGACTCCTACATCTAGTTATCATTATTGGGTAGAGACTATCTTGTGCTTTATATCATGCCAAGGAATTTACTACAAACAAACCCAGAAAATACAGCCAGGCTGCAGTGCCCCATCCGGATTCTTCTTCCTCTCTCAACCTCTGACTCTCAGCACCCTGAATGCCACATACCACCGTGATATTAAAAGCATAATTGAGATTGGAGGGATGGCTTAGTGGTTAAGAGTACTGACTGCTCTTGCAGAGGACTTGGATTTGAATCCCAGCACCATACATGGCAGCTAACAACTGCCTATAACTCCACTTCGAGGGGACCCAACACCCTCTTCTGTCCTCCACAGGCACTGCACAGGCATGTATGGGTATA
>NW_008441608.1:0-443 GCF_000622305.1 Nannospalax galili
GTTCCCACAGAGCAACTGATTTCCATTTCTGTGTCCTCCTACCCGCATAAGTACTATTTTCTTCCAGAGTTAGACTCTTCAATACTTCATGTAATTGAAATTGTATAATATTCCTCTCTCTGAACTGGGTGATTTCATATAAGACCAAATCTTCCAGGTTCATCCCTATTGTCACAAATGATAGGATCTCCTTTTCAATGGCGAATACTGCACTATATGTATGCACTCTATGATGTGGCAATCCCATTTCTAGATCCATGTCCTAAACATCTGAAAGCAGGATCTTGAAGAGATACCTGCTCCCCTGTGTTCACTGCAGCATTATTTACAGTAGGCAAGCTATGAAACAGCCCAGGTGTTTATCGACAGATTAATGGATGAACAGATTTTCTTGTTATTTCTTACTTTGGCACCACATACTGACCTTTCAAAAGGTTTTTTTT
>NW_008441609.1:0-443 GCF_000622305.1 Nannospalax galili
AAAAAAACAATCCTTAAGATGTCTTGCTGAAAAACAGCCTCATATAGAAAGCGATGTATCAAAAAAGCATATTCTGACTGTCAGCAGCTGATCTTTGCAAAGGGCAGCCGCAAACCACTCACTGAGACTGACTTTTACAGAGAGAGCATGTTAGCAGCACTGCGCCTCAAATGAAGCTTAACTCACAGACCGCACTGGGTAAATGGTTTTTAATTATTGGATAACGATCTCCTATGAGGCGCACCTGCAGTCCTTTCACTGGTTGCAGAAAGGAAACTTGAAGCTGTCATCAAAAGCAAGTCTCTAAGCTGCATTCCCAGTCATGCGCCCAACTTGAACCAAGGCGGCCTCTGGCACAGGCCCCTGCTCAGTCTCTGTCCAGGGACAGGAACAGCCAGCAGGCACTGGTGCCTTTGCTACTGTGCTTATTTTTCCCAGTACAC
>NW_008441610.1:0-443 GCF_000622305.1 Nannospalax galili
TCAACCCAGGTGTGTCAAGTTGACACTAAAGCTATCCAGCAGTCCTTTACAACTGAAATCACACCAACCCCATGTTAAGTCACTTAAATACCAATTCTATCTCTTCATTTATGCAAACCACTTCAAAGGCTTTTTTTCATAAGAACCCATGAGATAAGAAGCTTTGCAAAAACCCTGCTAAGCTATAAATTTGTAGGGAGTGATTATTACAGATACCAGATGATGACAGCAAACTGAAGCTCTGCTCTGCTGCTAGAAAATAGGTGAAGCACTCCCTCACAGGCAGCAGCTCCACAGTGGAAACCCAGGGTGTCCAGGACTCTTCACCACCTCACAACCCCATACTTCATCTAGGACGTCGTCTCCTCCATCCCTCTGGTTTCCATGGGAAATACCCTGTTTTTTTAGGACTCCAACCCAGCCTGACTAATGGGCCTCAAAGC
>NW_008441611.1:0-443 GCF_000622305.1 Nannospalax galili
GCCTTCATGAACTAGCACATCATTTACATACCCCATACACATCCTCCTGGAAACTTTAAATCCTCTGGATTGCTTGTAATACTTAATACAACGTGATTGTTATATAGATTTATTTCACTATATCATTTAGGGTAAAAGAAAAGAAAAATTCTGTATATGTTAGAAAAGAAATAAGTATTTGTGATTGTTTAAATCTATAAACATGAAACTCATTGATATAAAGCACTGACTGTAGTTACCAATTTGGAATCCAGGGGAGATATACTAGCTGAAGACTTACAGGTGGGAGTCAAGGAATGGATATCAAAGCCATGGGAAACGATAAACCTTTCTAAGGCATGAATATAGAGAAGAGACTCCAAGGCAGGGAAGAGGACTAGCTAGCAGCCAACACTAAGGAGGCAGAGATAGTCCTGCAGAGCTCAGTTCAGGGAGTGCTCAGC
>NW_008441612.1:0-438 GCF_000622305.1 Nannospalax galili
AGAGAGAGAGAGAGAGAGAGAGAGAGAGAGAGAGAGAGAGAGAAAGTAGAATTCTGTACTGTGATGACAGAAAACCCTAGGACAGATTGCAGCCAGAACTTACTAAGGTTAATTCTTTTTTGCCTGTTCAGAGGTAGCAGTGGCCTTGCTTTGAGTCCATTCTACTCTTGATCTGAGGCTAGAATAGCTCAGCACACATCCAACCCAGAACAGCATCCACAGTCTACTATGTGGGTCAGGGTTACAACAGATAGCAGTTCCCTCAGTTCCTTTCAGGGACTTGAAGGCACTTTTGTTTCCTTCTCTTTCCTTTTTCCTTTGTCCTTGTACTTGTTATTGAATCTAAAGCTTTGCACATGCCAGGCATATGCAGTACGACTGATTTACATCCCCAACTGCTTTTACTTTGTTTTTGTTTTTAGTTTGAGACTAGGTCTT
>NW_008441613.1:0-443 GCF_000622305.1 Nannospalax galili
AAGATGAGAAGAAATAATTCCTAACTGCCACATTCCTAGCAATCGTCCACCCAAGGGAATATATTCTTAATGAGGACACGCAAATCTCACATGGGCTTAGGCAGGGATGAATAGACAGCAGGATCCTACAGGATGACATGAAAATAGGCAAATAAGGATGGACCTTTGAGGTTCCTGGTTCAAAACAAGAAACTGACAGTTTAGCAGATAAGGGTTAGGGTAGCAGTTCCATCTGTAGAGAGGTAGAATCCTGGACTCAGGCTGGGAAAAGCAAGGCACAGCCCAGCCCAGGTGCCACCACCCAACAGCCTACTGAAGCTACAGGTAACCCTGCTACTTCACAGTGGACAGAAACTTCCGTGCACCTGCCTGTGGACTCTAAAACTGCCATCAGGATGCTGGTTCTTCACAGACAGGAGCTCAGAACCAACCTCCTGAGAAAA
>NW_008441614.1:0-443 GCF_000622305.1 Nannospalax galili
CTGGTGGGGAGGTTCTGAGGTGGCAGTTCTTCTGGACAGTTACAGGAGTCGGGTGGTACCGCACCTTAGAACCCTTGGTCTCTAGCATAAAAGTGGGAAAAGACAGCACGAAGGTCACATGACCCTTGAATGGACCTAAGACACCTCTAGCCACTTTTCATTAACAAAACTACACATATGTCTCCACCCAGTCACAAGAAGGACCTAGAAATGGCATCTTCTCTGAACCAGAGAGTTCTCTGCAGTTGAGGGCAGGTTAGTAGAATGGAAACACCCAGGCTTGGCACCAGAGAGCTCTGAGTTAATAACACAGCCTTGCCTTTCACTATTGTCAGATTTTATACGAAGTGGATTTATGCCATGAGCCTCAATTCTCTCATTTGTAAAAAGGTCACCATACCTACCATGCAGGTATTGCTGTAAAATATATTGCTGCTCAGACA
>NW_008441615.1:0-443 GCF_000622305.1 Nannospalax galili
AATATAGATATCCCATTTGTGGCTGAGCACTCAGTAAAAGTTATCCTCTGCACTGTAACTAGCTATGAATATCTGCATTAATCACTGTCCACTGTATAAAGAAACTTTTCTGATTAGATCTGGGAGCTACATGGTAGCCTGTATATTGCCTTCTGGTACTATGAAGCTTAGTTAGCAAGGAGGAGGATTCCTGGTCTGTAAAAACAGGATTTCCTCATGCCCCTTGCCCAATTTGTGTGGTATCTTCGGCAATAGGGTCTTCACAATAAGTTCTATAGGGCAAACAAATGCAACGCCAATATATTTTATTGTTTGGGGTCATCTCTAATCCACAACCCAAAGAAGTTAATCCCACATCTGCTAGTGGAGATTTTATTTGGAAACCTAAGGATGTTGGGATTAACATAATTCCCATATAGGGTAACTCCAATTAAAGTCATATA
>NW_008441616.1:0-443 GCF_000622305.1 Nannospalax galili
AGACCTGGGATGAGACCACAGATCCATGGGGCATGGGCAAAAGGTAACAGAGACTGTGGGTGGTATGTGGAGTGGTTTCTTTGTCACCCCACACTCCCTGCCATAAAGGACACCCCAAACTAAATATATCTTATGTTAGTCTGTGAGCCTGGACCTTGGGAGGGAGCCTCCCAAGAAGGGAAAAGGCAAAAAAACAAAACAAAACAAAACAAAAAAAACCCCAACTATTTAGGGTGACAGTGCTGGTGATTCTAATTCAGGTCTTCCTATGTGCATAGATAGCACTCTTACACAGTGAACCACCTCCATGTTCCCTCTTTCTTCATTCCTAAATAGAATTGCATTGTTCTCTTAGTTTTGTTCTTGTTCATTGGCAGCACATAGAAATTCAATTAACTTTGCATATTGATCTTATATTCCACAATGCCTTCAAGTCTTTTCTT
>NW_008441617.1:0-443 GCF_000622305.1 Nannospalax galili
GAACAGTCTGTGTTAGCTCTGGAGAGATGACTATGCATTCTGTGTATGTCTTTATTCTATGATTTCATAACAGAGTTAACAAGTAACTATCATAGAGAAGAAAAGGAAATCATTGGGTTTCCAGGATATTGGTATTGAATGTATTAGTTACTTTCTCATTGTCTAGACAAAATACTTATTGAAAGTAACTTAAGGAAGGGTTTATTCTGGCTAACAGACTGAGGGCACAGTTTACCACAGCAGGGAAAGCAGGACAGCAGTAACATGAAGTGGCTGCTCACTTTGCATTAGCAGAGATGAATACAAGCCTTTTGCTAGCTTGATCCTTTCCATTCAGTGTGGGACCCACATTTCTGTCTTTTGATGAATTCAGAAGGTTCTATGGAGATGGAAAGAGCATATTCATCAACTGGAATGGACAATGTTTTCTGATGGATGGAAAA
>NW_008441618.1:0-443 GCF_000622305.1 Nannospalax galili
GTTTGCATGGGTCTTGTGCATGCTGACACCATTGCTGTAGGTTCATATGCATAAGGTCCCAGGAGCCTATACAGACTCCATTTCCATATGGTATACATCACTCATCCCCTGGATCTTACAGTCTTTCTGCTCCTTCTTCCACAATAGTCCCTGAGCCCTGGATGGGAGAAATTTAATATAGGAGTCCTGTCCAAGGACCCACAATCTGCAGACTCTTATTCGCTATGACTTGGCCATTTTTGTCCTTTTGTGTTCATTGTCCTCTGTTGCATGAAGGAACTTCATTGATGAGAGTTGAGAGATGCATTGATAGTCTCTCTATCCCTTGTTCTACTCTCTCTGTCCCATGAGCCTTAAGTGTAGAGGGTTCACTGTAGATGTGTCACTTAGGGTTGGGAAATTTTCATAGTCTTCATATGTTGCAAAAGAAGCTTCTCTGAGCA
>NW_008441619.1:0-443 GCF_000622305.1 Nannospalax galili
GCAGGCAGGCATTGTGACAGGCATTCTTAATAAGGGACAGAGCTACTGGGGAGAGCAAGGAATAGAAGAGTGCAATGCCGACTAAGAGTCTCCCCATCTCCTTGCACTTGGCTAGTGAACAGCAATCATGACCTTAATTGTTTGGTACCTGTGCCTTCTCCCCAGTAGATGTACAAAGCTGGGATAAGATATCAAATCTCAGTCAATCCATGTCTCCCACAGTTCCTGCACAATCTCGATCACACAGTGGGATCCTAATAAGTGTTAGGTGGATGATGAGTGTCTGCTAAACCTAAGATAACTCTCAGGACTGAAAGAACGCTTCATATTGGTATACTACAATATTCTTTATTCCGTGCCAATCCTTAAGGAAACCAGGCAGTCACAGCTGGGGACCATGGGATGATGGAGAAATGGATGCATCTTATTCACTACCTCCATTG
>NW_008441620.1:0-442 GCF_000622305.1 Nannospalax galili
AGGTGACACGACCATCTGCACGTCAGAGGGGGCAGGAGACACCACCATCTGCAGTCAGAGTGGGCAGGTGTCATGACCATCTT
This sequence comes from Nannospalax galili, assembly GCF_000622305.1. Classification (NCBI taxonomy): domain Eukaryota; kingdom Metazoa; phylum Chordata; class Mammalia; order Rodentia; family Spalacidae; genus Nannospalax; species Nannospalax galili. The sequence goes on from NW_008441620.1 coordinate 84, forward strand.
TACAGCAGAGGGGGCAGCTGACACGACAATCTGCATGTCAGAGGGAGCAGGTGACACGACCATCAGTATTTCAAAGGAGGCAGGTGAAACGACCATGTGCACGTCCGAGGGGGCAGGTGACACGACTATTTGCACGTCAGAGTGGTAGGTGACATGACCATCCGCACGACAGAGGGGCAGGTGACAAGACCATCTTTACGGCAGAGGGGCGATGTGACATGAATATCTGCACGTCAGAGGGGAAGTTGACACAACCATCTGCACGTCAGAGGAGGCAGGTGACACGACCATCTTTATGACAGAGAGAGCAGGTGACCCGAACCTGTGCACGTCAAAGAGGTTAGGTGACACGACCTTGT
>NW_008441621.1:0-443 GCF_000622305.1 Nannospalax galili
TTTTTTTTGGAGCTGAGGACTGAACCCAGGGCCTTGCGCTTGCTAGGCAACTGCTCTACCACCGAGTTAAATCCCCAACCCCTATTTATTATTTTTATTTTATGTGTATGAGTGTGTTGCCTGCATGTGTATAGGTGCACCATGTCATTCAATGCCCGAGGAGGTCAGAGAGGCCTCATATTCCCCCAGAACTAGAGTTACGGACACTTGTTAGCTGCCATGTGGATGCTGGGAATCAAACCTGGTTCCTCGACAAGAACAGTCAGTGCTCTTAACTGCTGAGCCATATTTCCAACCCCCAAAGTTATTCTTGAACATACTGCATAGTGAGTTTGGAGCCAGCCTGGGCTACATAAAAGCCTACCTAACACCTCCTCCCCCAAGGATATACAACTACCAAGCAAATCAAGTTAACAGAAGCAATGGTTTATACATTTAAAAAA
>NW_008441622.1:0-443 GCF_000622305.1 Nannospalax galili
TGGTGCCAGGGAAGCCTGACATCATGGTCTGAAAACTTATGGAATCAGCCCTGAGTGCCTGTAGGTTATGGAGGGGAAAGGGGAGCATGATAGCATCGGGTTCTCTATTGAAGGATTTTCGAGCTTGAATGCGCAGTTTGACTTCCAGGTTAAAGGCCAGATCAAACTTGGAGGAAATCTGTTGAAGCTCTGAGTATGAGATATGGACCCAGATAAGTGGCCCAATCTGCCAAAGGGCACCAAGGCAATCAGAAGAAGTCAATAATCACTGAAGACTGTAGGGCTTGTAAGGGCTCATATCTATCAAGGGTTGTTGACAAGAGTAGCCCAATGATCTTCTGTAATAGGGCAATGCCCGTGGGAGTTAAGTTAATCTTTGTTGAAGGGCAGGTGGGGCCCTCCAAGAGAGAAACCATCGCCCTCAATTCTTCCGAGGGAATGGG
>NW_008441623.1:0-443 GCF_000622305.1 Nannospalax galili
TCGATCTAAATGTCCATCAACAAGTGACATTAAGTTACCTGTACTGCATACATGCAATGAAGTCTGAAAACAAGTTAATTCCTCAGTTTCCGATGTGAAATACACAGAAGGGAACAAGAGCTTCCACAACCACTGCACAGTTATGCAAAACACTGTCCAGTCTTGGACTTTCAATTTCAGTAATCTTAGGAGAGAGAAAGGGTTGGAAGGAGAAGGGAGGAAGGGAGCAGAGAAGAAAGGAGAGCGGAAAGAGGGAGGCGAGGGAGGGATAGAGACACAAAGAGAAGGTGGGGCATGGAGAGACCAGAGACTGCACTGCACGATTTTATTTGACTAACTCAGTGTTGGACTGAATTGCATTTTACTTTTCACTATTTTGAGTGACATTTTGGTTACTTTTTAAAATTATTTATTTAATAACCACATGATTAGAAGAAGCATTT
>NW_008441624.1:0-440 GCF_000622305.1 Nannospalax galili
TGTGTGTGTGTGTGTGTGTGTGTGTGTGTGTGTGTGTGTTCAATATGGGACATCATTGTCACGCTACCCCCAAGGTTCAAAGAACATCACATAAGAGGCATCAGAATGGACTACAATGAAGGGTATGTGAAATGTCCTCTAAACACAGCATGGCTGTTACATACGTGAACTATGAACTCACAGCAGCTGTGGGTCCCTGCATAAATCCTGTAAAAGATCAAGCAAGTTAAAAATTTCAGCCTGGAGGAGGGAGGATCTCAGAGGCCCTGTCCCTAGCTGAGGAGCTATTTGAAGTGAAGAGCTGCTAGGGGAGGGAGAATCATCTTTCTTTGGGTGGGGGGTGGCCACTGGCAGATTGCACACGGCCCAGTGGAGGACCTCACACCCATACACATATGGGCAGCAATGGTTCGACTGAGTGGCTTATGAAAAAGAAAAAG
>NW_008441625.1:0-443 GCF_000622305.1 Nannospalax galili
AGTAAACTTGTGTTGTTTAAGCCGCAGTTTCTTAAACTGTAGGTCTTTGCAACCCCCAAATGAGGTTGGATAACTGAATATGAGAGTCATGAAAAGTGTGACAATAGCTAAGTATTTTATGAATGTGCAACAACCAAAAATTCATTCATTCATATAATGAATCCAGGGTGTTTCTGGCAATTTGTCCATGCTGTATTATGTGACCTCACTGTAGCCTTGGCTTTTCACACACAATGTGCACACTCTGCACTGTGCATGCCTTTACATCATGTGGTGCCAATGAATGTTACTGGAGACAGCTCAGCTCAGATTCAAAAGTATTGTATGTTATAAATCATGGTGCTTTTATTGTCCATATGAAAACTCTGCACATTGATCCCCATGAAATTTGGGTTCTATTAGGATCTTAGGGAAACCTACAGAAAGTGAATGTACTAGTGTTT
>NW_008441626.1:0-443 GCF_000622305.1 Nannospalax galili
ACTAGCACGTCTCCTCAAACTTAGTCCTAAAAGAAAGAAAGATTTATATTCTACATTAATAGTAGCCCATTCTGAATTTTTCATTTTCTTGATTGATTGACAGTAATAATGTGTTTTGTACCAGAAAATAATAGCAATTATTTTGATCAAATATTTTGAAAACCATATACTGACCCTGTTTAAGTTCTGCTGTAAAAGAGCAAGACAGAAATCTGAAAGTTTTATCTAATCAGGTTTAGCTAATAACATGAGAAAAGTTGGTTTGAGTTTAGCAAAGTCGAGTTTGGAATTCAACTGTCTCTAAACTCGTGATTCAATTGTGCTGTGTGATATCTGTGTCTCCCAAGAGAGTAAACATTATGAAATCCTGACTTTGAAATATGCTTCCTCAATAATATCCAAGATCAGGATTTTTGTTAAGTGCACAGTATTCCATCATATGG
>NW_008441627.1:0-443 GCF_000622305.1 Nannospalax galili
CTGACTGTTTTCTGTAGCTGAAAACATAATACCAGAGAGACAGGGTAAGCACTCACAAAAAGAGGTTTATTTTAGCTCACAGATCTGCTCCAAGGTTGAGGGACCACATTGGGAGATAGCCTTTTGCTAACAGAGCCCCAAGGAAGCACAGATCATAACATGATAACAGATAAGGAGTGTTGTGTGTATGCATGCACAGGTCTGTATGTATGTGTGCAGGTCTGTGCACACATGTATATGTGTATGTGTTTGTGCACACTAGTGAAGGTGTGCATATATGTTCTAGTGTTCTAGTCTCTCCCTCTTCTTAGAAGTCACTAGTGTTCGGTTATGAACGTGCCTAACCCTAGTCACCTGCCGATTGCCCTGCCTCTAAATACCACAGTCAGACCAAACTTCCACCTGGTTAATACTTTAAAAGGGACATTAAGTTTTTGCACATG
>NW_008441628.1:0-443 GCF_000622305.1 Nannospalax galili
AAAAAAAAAATCCTCCCTCATTAATATTATTAAATGAATACAACCTCGGGTCACAAATAACAAAACAGAATCTAGAAAAACAGGTTCAAGTAAGATACAAGTATCTCTTTTGTCCAAGAAATACACTTTACTGACAATGACATCCAGAAAATCAGAATGAATTATGGAAATCAAATGACTAATTAAAAAGAACATGTAAACAAGTTAGAATATCAATTCGCATATATCATAAAGTAGACTGTAAGCAAATGAGGGTCGAAGAGACGAAATGATCAGTGCATATGAGTAAATATAAATTCATGCAGAGAGAAAAATGGTGAATATTTTCCCTCTTTGAAAGACTCTATTCCTAGGTGCCACCTCCCCAGTCCGGCTTCCTGCCAGGCTGCCATGGCAGCCAGGAAGGCGGTACGTGACTGGAGATGGAGAAGAAGATCGAGCAG
>NW_008441629.1:0-443 GCF_000622305.1 Nannospalax galili
ACATGGTCGTGTCACCTTCCCTCTCTGCCATGAAGATGGTGGTGTCACCTGTCCCCACTGATAGGCAGATGGTCATGTCACTGGCTCCTCTGACGTGGAGACATTCATGTCACCTGTCCCCTCTGACGTACAGATGGTCATGTCACCTGGCCCTCTGACTTGCACAAGGTCTTGTCACCTGCCACCTCTGACATGCACATGGTCGTGTCACTTGACCCCTGTGACGTACAGATGGTCGTGTGACCTACCCTCTCTGATGTGCACATGGTCATGTCCCCTGCTCCATTTGAAGTGCACATGGTCGTATCACCTGACATCTTTGACGTGAACATGGTCGTGTCACCTGGTACTCTGAGGAGCAGATGTTGGTGTCACCTACCCCCTTAGACTTACAGATGGTCGTGTCACCTGTCCCCTCTGACATGCAGATGGTCGTGTCACCT
>NW_008441630.1:0-443 GCF_000622305.1 Nannospalax galili
GTCACTGATGTGGTTATTAGACCTTAAAGGTGGGGTTGGACCATCAATTGATTTTCTCCCTTAGCAGCTTGTGCAGTGCTCTCCAAGGCTATGAGAGCTGCCTTCAGGGGAGGTGGCTTCCAGGTCCCTTCCAGCTCCATTGCTCCAAATCCTATGTCTGAAGTATGTCCTGTCTTTAGCAATAGGGTCTTACCATCAAGTTCTGGGTGACAGTAGCCTGTGTAATTTTGGGAGTCTCTTGGGCCACCCTGGCCACCAACTCAAAGGAAGGCTTCTCCCATCTGGCGCTGTTTCTTGTTGTGTAGTCTATACATATGGACTCATGTAGAGATACTGTATGTAGATTTTCAGTACGTGTTTGGTAGGTGAGAATTCTACCACTGAACCACCAGTGCAACTTTCAGTAGGTTTTTGAACTAATACAATTTCCTGTGGTATTTTTT
>NW_008441631.1:0-443 GCF_000622305.1 Nannospalax galili
AGGATGTTCCTTGGAACACAGGTAGGCCAGGGTGCCCCAGAGGTAGTCAAGTCACCACAGTACACAGCAGCATCCCACCTTGTAGTGTAGGAATATTCTAATCAGAGATGGAAAAGGGGGAGGTCAGGAAGGGGGAGGTGTTTGGATACTACCAAGCCTTGGCTGCATGATCATTGTGGAACCGCACACCTCTCCAATCCATGGGCTCCCCTAGATTTATCTGTAAATGCTAAGCTGAGATAGAATTTTCACATGGAAGGAAAAGGTCACTGTGCAATTTAATGTCTTTTTGGTTTGCACACCACCCTTCAGTAGGGTCTACTAAGGACAAAAATGACTCGTGATGCCACCCTCCAGTTTGTACAGAAACTGTAATATCACTCTTGATTTTCGGTGATAAACCAGAGGGAGCAACATTCTGATGAGAAATAAGCTTGCTGCTC
>NW_008441632.1:0-443 GCF_000622305.1 Nannospalax galili
AGTTGCTTTGGTCAGTGTTTCTACCACAGCAACAGAAAAGTAACTAATACATGCGTGAACCCCAGAGAGAAGCAAGGAGAGGGAGAAACTGGGGTCAGGCGGTGAGCAGTGGCCAGGTTCTGAAGGCTTCTGATAAAGGTTTGTGTGGATGTTACGGTGCACCAATGCACGACCTTTGAACCCATCCATGACCTCTGAGGCTACACTACTGGGATACCAAGCCTGTTCCTCCATTTGGAACGTGGATTAAATGACCTAATCCTTCCTGGAGCCCATCTTGTCTTGTGTAATATATTAACAAACCCACCTCATCAGTTTCCTTTGAGAAGTAAATAAGTGAATATGAGCAAAATCAGTTATTCGTACTATTCTAATATAAATAATCAGATGTGATAGTTTGTAGGCTATCACTATGTTATCATTACTGTTTTATTCTAGGTGGG
>NW_008441633.1:0-443 GCF_000622305.1 Nannospalax galili
CCCAGAAGCAGTGCTCCTGGGGACCAGAGATGGCACTGAGTTGGTCTGGATCAAAGGATTAGGAAGCAATGGCGGTTCTCCAGGTTTCTGGGGCACCAAGAAAAGGAAGGGGACAGGACCCAGGCTTGGAGGAGGAGGTAGGAGGGTGAATGAGCCTGGGGGAGTCAAGGCACGGAGGGTGCCATGGACTTACCCTGGAGATAGACCTGTGGGTTGGAGAGAGCTCCTTCCTTCTTTTATATTTAACTTTGGGGATCATTAATTATACTTAAGTAATATGTATTTGACACAATAATTTATCTTTCAAGAAATATGAATGGTTATCTATTTTCTTCCCCATTCTTTTGTGTAGTATATAAAACCAGTAGGAATTCATTAAAATCTTATGGCTACTGTGAAAGAAATTTCCATAGCTACAATTTATTATTATTATTACTATTACT
>NW_008441634.1:0-443 GCF_000622305.1 Nannospalax galili
TGTGCCTAGAATGCTCTAATAAGTATGAGCCTCCAGGGCCCACACATTCCTGGTGAGAGTGAGAGCCATGAAGCAAGCTGCATTTCTTTCTCAGACTTTCTGCCCTTGTATAAGGGCTGCAAGGGATAAGGCTGGGGTTGTAGACTTGGGCTCTTAAACATACAAAAGACTCCCTGAGCACTTACCCATCTTCAGTGCATAGAAAATATCAGGCCTCCTCTTCTCCTCATCTGGGTAAACAGAGATTTTCAAAATTAACACAATGGTAAAGCCAGGAGGGGTCAAAGCATAGCTTAGCTTTCTAAAGGATGTGCCCTTAGGAGCCACAGAGTAAAGAACTGCTACAGAACAGCCCTCCTGGGCAGCTGTCACACAGGCATCTAAAGGCCTCCAGGACAGACCGTAGCCCTGATCCCAGGCCAAAGAAGCTGTCATTCAGTGTT
>NW_008441635.1:0-443 GCF_000622305.1 Nannospalax galili
CTCTTCTGAATGTCTCAAAAGAAAATAAACTGCTTTTCAGCAGCCCTGCCACACAAAGCTGAATTCATGTCTTCAGAGATTCCTCCTGTGCATGTCATGTTCATCCTTGCTCTGAGGCACCTCAAACACTTGATTTATTCTTCCATGAATTTGAATGAGGATAACCCTGAAGAACCATGTTGTTCCTGCTCTTCAGAGAGGATTTCATGCTCTAGTTGCCAGCTTATTAAGAACGACTGCTCCTTCCAGTTTTCAGAATTTATTCTGTTTCTTCTCTCACTCGTCTTAATCTTGAAATAAAGGGCTTTCGGGCCCAGTAATATGCTATATTCACCAAAACACATTTAGTTCAATCCCTCAAGACAGTTTAGGCGAACGATTTAAAAATGTTTGAAAAGAATGTGGGGCTGGCGAGATGGCTCAGCAGTTAAGAACATTGGCTG
>NW_008441636.1:0-443 GCF_000622305.1 Nannospalax galili
TGAATATTGAAACAAGGAATGCTATGAATAATTCTTTACTAACAAATTTGATAAAGCAGATGAAATGGGACAATTTCTTGGAAGATACTAAAGATGCTAAAAGTCACGTAAGAGGAAGAAACACAATTTTTTTTCTTTTTCTTTTTTTGCAACAAGGTCTTGCTGTGTTCCAGGGACTTATCAAGTTAACTTGTATCTTCCTCCTTCAGCCTCTTGAGTATTGGGATTTCAGGTGTGAGCTACTTAGAAATAGGCAGTGTCAGTAGGTCTCTATCTATTGAAAAAAATGAGATCAATTCATAACTTTCTGTGATAACTTTCTCTACAGTCTTATGTTTAAAGAGCTTGGTTCTTAGCTATCTTAGGAAGTAGAGCCTTTTGGAGGAAGAAGGTCACTGGTGCACTGTATGCCCTTGATGGGCATCTTGTCCCTGGCCCTTCCC
>NW_008441637.1:0-443 GCF_000622305.1 Nannospalax galili
TGAGGCGGCTGATGGCTTCGTATCTACGGCTAGAAACAGAAAGATGACATGGGTGCTCAGCTTGCTGTCTCCTTTTTATTCAGTCCAGGACCCCAGCCCTTGGGGTGGTGCCACGCACACTCGTGTGGGTCTTCCAAGTTCAGTTAAACCTTTTGGGAAACACTCTCTTCAACACACCCACAAGTGTGCATTCATGACGATTCTAAGTCTAGCCAAGTTGACAAAAGATGAACTATCACAACTCCACCCCTTGACATCCAAACATGTCGCTTTAAATCATATTCCACCCTGAGCCCTAAGGTTTTAGTTTCATCTCACAGTGCAAAACGCATTTAGTTCATTTCTAAAAGTCTCCGTAGTCTTTAACGATCCCAACACTGTTTGAAAGTCCTGTGCTAAGAAGATGACTCAGTGGATAAAGCACTTGCAAGTTTAGTTAAACC
>NW_008441638.1:0-443 GCF_000622305.1 Nannospalax galili
TTTTTTTTTTTAAGCCAGGTGCTTAGCTGAATTTTAAATTCCAAACACAGTTTGTCAAGGAATCCTTGTTCTTTCTGTACCTAACTCCTTTATAAGAAGCACAAGACTCCTAGGAACAACATCTAAATCATGGCCCTACTGTAAGGACAACATAAGCTCATTTTTCTGAAGTCTTGTCTGCATGGGCCATGGTGGTTGTTTGTCCCTGTGGTGACTCACATCTGTGGTGCCCCTCAAAACTTCTTCCCTGATCTCTAGCAGAGTAATGCTTGTTTCTTTCTCATTGCAGTCTGGATTAGTTGCTGAACTTGTCTTCCCTTCATGTTCACACACCTTGTTTACACCATGGACATCCCATGGGTCTCTCTGACAGCCTTAGCATGATCAGAAAGTTGTAGCCAGTGTCTGTCCTATCTAAGGCCTCATCGCAGCTTCATTCCCGG
>NW_008441639.1:0-443 GCF_000622305.1 Nannospalax galili
AAATTTGTTTAAAGACAAAAATGATTGCTATGTAGTAGGTGGCATTTTTCCAAGACAGCACAATATCTCTAATTTCATCTGCCCTTGACAATATGACTCCACAAACACATCAGTTTTCAAATGCCAGAGCCAGCCTCCAAAGCCACTGTGATGACACCCAACTTCAAGCCTGAGATCACAACACAATACTGCTATGACTAATCAATTCTTAAGAGAATCCCTTGGGGAGTATGGCTGGATCCCCAATGAGCACAGTAAAGATGTGTTCATATAGTAATAGTAAGCTGTGCATGATAAGTAAGAAGGGGAGGAAGAAAGGAAGAAGAGGGAGAAGAGGAAGGAAGGAAGGAAAGAAGAAGGAGGAGGAAGAGGAGGAGGAGGAGAAGAAGGGAAAGGAAGGGAAGGGAAGGGAAGGAAGGAAGGAAGGAAGGAAGGAAGGAAGG
>NW_008441640.1:0-442 GCF_000622305.1 Nannospalax galili
GCAGGTGACACTACCATCTGCACGTCAGAGGGGAAGGTGACACGACCATCTCCATGTCAGAGGGCAAGGTGACACGACCATCTGCACATCAGAGGATCAAGTGCCACGACAGTCTGAACGTCAGAGGGGACAGGAGACACGACCATCTACAGTCAGAGGGGTCAGGTGTCATGACCATCTTTTCGACAGTGGGGGCAGCTGGCACGACCATCTGCACGTCACAGTGGGCAGGTGACACCACCATCTGCATGTCAGTGGGGCATGTGACACTGCCATTTGCATGTCAGGGGGGCAGGTGACACGACCATGTGCACGTCTGAGGGTGAAGCTGACATGACCATCTGTACGTCAGAGGGGGCAGGTGATGGGACCATCAGCACGTCAGAGGGTTGCAGGTGACATGACCATGTGCACGTCAGAGAGGGCAGGTGACCCGACCATC
>NW_008441641.1:0-443 GCF_000622305.1 Nannospalax galili
AAAAAAGATGCTTGACCTGTGTTCTTTCCTCCCTGCCCAAACTGCCCCACATATTAGTTTACCTGAGTATTCACTGTCTTATAAAATGAGACGTCCCTGTGGGAGATTGCCAAGGGGCAGTGGACTAAGGCCCTGCCACAGAGAAGGCTGTTGCAGTAGGAGGCTGTGCATGTCAGGTGGACTGGGTGGATGCTTCCCCATCTGACCAGCTTCCCTCTGCCCTTTCACTGTCCTCCTGCCCCACATCCACTAGAGTAGTAAGCAGTTCACCTGCCCAGCCTGGCTCAGCTCCCCACTGTATCCTGTTGGTGTGTCAGTGGACCTTTGTGCTGGTCTCCCTTCCCTTGTCCCTGTCGTCTTTTGTGCTGTGCATGCTTGAAACTCTTTGAGAGCCCATCACTTTCCACGGTCCCTGGCTCCTGCTCCAGGGCCTGGGGCCCATC
>NW_008441642.1:0-443 GCF_000622305.1 Nannospalax galili
CTTTGCCACATTCTTCACATTTGTAGGGTTTCTCTCCAGTGTGAATTCTCTTGTGTTTCCGAAGGCTTGAACACTGGGTAAAGGACTTTCCACATTCTTCACATTTGTAAGGTTTCTCTCCAGTATGGACTCTCTGGTGCTCAATAAGGGTTGAGCTTTGTGTAAAGGCTTTGCCACATTCTGCACATTTGTATGGCTTCTCTCCAGTGTGTATTATCTGGTGTTTTCTAAGGATTGCACACTGGGTAAAGGATTTTCCACACTGTTCACATTTATAAGATCTCTCTCCAGTATGTATTCTCTGGTGTTGACTAAGGATAGAGCAGTGGTTAAAGGCTCTGCCACATTCTTCACACTTGTACGGTTTCTCTCCAGTGTGTATTCTCTGGTGCTTTTTAAGACTTGCACATTGGCTAAAGGATTTTGCACATACTTTACATTTG
>NW_008441643.1:0-443 GCF_000622305.1 Nannospalax galili
CTTTGCACCCCAAACCTCTGGACTGACCTCTTGGCCCAAACTCGCCTCTGAGAAGAAGACTGGCCAAAAGAACTCAGCTGTCTGAAGAGAAAGCATTTATAAGGGCTTCTAATAGAAACCCAATAATTTGAGAAGCAATGGCATATTGATCAATAATTCAAAGTTCAGCCATGCCTTCACATCGCTGGAAGTTTTTGACACAGAATATTCTTCTACTGTTTGAGGAATTAGAGGATAGCTTGGATTAGAATGTTTGAGAAATACCAGAATAGACCAAAATTAAATCTGTCCTCTGATGTCACTGGAGGAAACCCATCTAGTTCCTGATTTAGTTTTAACTCTCAGTGACTTTGGCTGATTCATCACCTAATATAATTCTCAGGAAAAGAACTTCCCTTGTCTAGGTCTCCCCTCTTTCTTTCAATCCCCCTCTGAGTTAGTTG
>NW_008441644.1:0-443 GCF_000622305.1 Nannospalax galili
CATGTAATAATAGAGAACACAGGCCACTTCTGCATACACTAACACATGTAACAATAAAGGACACAGGCCACCCCTGCATACGCTAACACATGTAATAATACAGGACACAGACCACCTCTGCATATACTAACACAGATGTAATAATGAAGATTTGGGTGGTAAAGGGCATATGCTGTCTTTGTTTCCAACAACCCATATTGTAACAATAGGAGACTTGGGGCATGTGTTGTGTGTCTGTACTCTGATCAACATTTTAGAAATCTAAAACTGCTTTTAAAATAGTAATTAAAAAACCACTTGCCTTTATTTTTAACCAACTCTTAACTAATTGCTGTGTCTTAGATCTCTTTACAGAACACTAAGTATAAGGTCTGTGTTGGTAGACTAGATTACAGTGCAAACCAAATCGCAGACTCCCTGGGGACCTGCTTACTCGTTAAGAC
>NW_008441645.1:0-443 GCF_000622305.1 Nannospalax galili
CCCTGGCTCCTCCAGCCACAGGCCTTCCTGCCTTCCTGCCACCCACCCCACCCAGCCCCAAGGCTTCCCCACAATCATACAGACTATCCAAGGCCTTCTCTCATCACCTGCTGAGATCCCAATGATCAGGTCAGCATTCTAACACTTCCCACCCTACACGGTGGCAGTGTCAGGAGTCCTGGCGTCATGCAGGTTGGACTTCCACCTCTGCAGCAGCCTTGGCAATGTGACCCATGTGAAAACCCAAGGTGGGTAAACTAGAACATTCTCCCTGACTGGGAGTATCTGTGAGGAGGAACGCATCTCTAGGACACTTTCCAGTTATGGCTCTGGGTCTGCAGCACAGGCTCAGGCTCCACACAGGCTCCACAAGTCAAGGCAGTACCTACCATTCCCCATATCTGTGGGCTTCCCAAAGCCATCTGGCCCCTATCTAAAAAGCA
>NW_008441646.1:0-443 GCF_000622305.1 Nannospalax galili
TAAGACTATTAGTTAGCAAAGTCTAAAGATAGCTAAGAACATAATATTAACAATAACTGCTCTAAGAAACAGGACTGAGGAGTAAGGCGAAATGTAAGAAAAGATCGTTGCATTTTTATTAAAAGTCCAGTGGAATTAGTTGATACAAAAGGTGTGTATATATGTATGTGCATGCATGTCTATACGTGTGAATGCATGCCTGTGTGTGCATACACATCTCTGTGTGCATGAATGTCTGTGTATGCATGCATGTCGCTGTGTATGTGTGTACATGCATGCCTGTGCATATATGCATGTCTCTGTGTGTACGTGCATGGTGCATATATGCATGTCTCTGTGTGTACATGCATGTCTGTGCATGCATGCATATTTCTGTATGTATGCATGTCTATTCATGTATGCATGTCTCTGTGTATGTGTCTGTTTGTCTATATATGTGAGTG
>NW_008441647.1:0-441 GCF_000622305.1 Nannospalax galili
TGTGCCCTTCAGAGAGGGCACGTGACATGACCATGTGTACGTCACAGGGGGCAGATGACACGACCATCTGCACGTCAGAGGGGGAGGTGACACGACCATGTGCCCATCAGAGAGGGCAGGTGAAACAACCCTGTGCACATCCGAAAGGGCAGGACCCACGGCCAAATGCACGTCAGAGGTGTCAGGGACAGAAACATCTGCATGTCATAGGGGGTAGGTTACACGACCGTCTTTATGGCAGAGAAGTCAGGTGACACGACCATCTGCACGGTGAAGGGGGAAGGTGGTACGACCATCTGCACGTCAGAGGGGGCAGGTGACACGACCAAACACACGTCAGAAGGGGCAGGTGAAATGACATTGCGCACATTAGAGGGGGCCGGTGAAACAACCATGTTCACGTCAGAGGGGGCAGGTGACACGAACATGTGCAAGGCAGGG
>NW_008441648.1:0-443 GCF_000622305.1 Nannospalax galili
AGGCTATTGCCACAGCCCTTGGTGGCCTCCCAGAACTTGAAGATAAGACCGCATTGCCTAAGACAGAATATATGTCAGAAACAGGATTTGGAGAAACAGAACTGCAACTGACCTGGAAGCCCCTTCTCCCAAAGGCGAGCTCTCATAGCTTTGGAGAATGCTATGAATGTGCCAAGGAACACATCAACAGTTGATCCAGCACCAGCTCAAAGACCAAATAAGGATATCAACGGCCAGCACAGCATACTTCATTGGCACAGTAGTGGCGCGATTTTCTTGGGGGCAATCAACAGCTACCTAATTTGACTAAAAGCCAACTCAAAAGGAGGAAACTCAAGTGTGTTACTGTAAAATAACTTAATACACAAGGCTGGAGTAGTCATAGATCTTAAAGAAAACCCCCAAACTCTCACATCACTAGACTAATGTGATTTCTTACTATA
>NW_008441649.1:0-442 GCF_000622305.1 Nannospalax galili
CATCTGCACGTCAGAGCGGCAGGTGACACGACCATCTGCACGTCAGATGGGGCAGGTGACAAGACCTTGTGCACATCAGAGAGGGCAGGTGACAATACCACCTACACGTCAGAGGGTGTAGGTGACACGATGATCTGAACATCAGAGGGAGCAGGTGATACGACACTCTGCACGTCAGAGGGGGCAGGTGACATGACCATGTGCACAGCAGAGCAGGCAGGTGACGCGACCATATGCACGTAATAGGGAGTAGGTGACATGACCATCTGTACATCAGAGGTGCAGGTGACACGAACATCTGCATGTCAGACGGGGCAGGAGACAAGACCATCTGCAAGTAAGAGGTGGCAGGTGACACGACCATCTTTATGGCAGAGGGGGCATGTGACAAGCCATCTGCACATCAGAGGGGGCAGTTGACATTACCATCTGCACGTCAGAG
>NW_008441650.1:0-443 GCF_000622305.1 Nannospalax galili
CCTTCAGAGCTCTTTTCTCTTCTGAACCTCTCCTGGGCTCTTTTTAGCTTTCTAACATCTACAGACACTCCAAATTAAACGTGAAAATCTCTAAACTTAGGAGGCTGGAGAGATGCCTAAGTGATTAAGAGCACTGGCTGCTTATGCAGAGGACAAAGGTTCAGTTCCCAGCACCCACATGGTGGCTCACTACTGGCCATAGCCCCAGTTCCAGGGGATCTGAAGCCCTCTTCCAACCTCCACTGGCATTGCATGCACAGGTACATTTACATACACGCAGCCAAAGTACACACATAAAATAAAAATCAATAAATTAAAAAAAATTTAAATATAAAAATTTGAAGCTAAGATCTTCATGTGAGAGATGACATGTGATATGTGTCTTTCTGGGCTGGGCTTCCTACATTCAATAAAATATTTTCTAGTTGCATCCATTTTCCTGC
>NW_008441651.1:0-443 GCF_000622305.1 Nannospalax galili
TTTTTTTTAATTATTGAGTTTTTGTACATTTCACACAACAGTTCTTAAATTCGCACCCGCTCTCCTATCCGTACCCCCCCAACAGACCTCATGTATTCCATCAAACATGTTAAGTCCTATCCAGTCAAGCATTTGTACCCAGGTGCCCTTTGATGCAAATTCATCCACTGGAATCTAGTCAGCCTATCTAGAGATTGTTAGTAAGGCCTACTCTCCCCCGTCCAATAGTAATCAGTCTCTAATAGTTCCCAGACTAGGGCTGACCCACTACCCATCTCCCTCATTCTGCTTTGGGCCCTTGTTGGATTGAGTTGGCATGGGTCCTGTGCTTGATGCCACCATTGCCAGAAATTCATATGTGCAAGCTTCCAGTTGCCTGAAGGCCCCTGCTTCCCTATGTTAATGTGCCAACTCTGGCTCTTTCAATCTTTCTGCCCCCTCTT
>NW_008441652.1:0-443 GCF_000622305.1 Nannospalax galili
CCTTTAATCCCAGCCCTTGGGAGGCAGAGGCAGGTGGATCTCTGTGAGATCCCTGGAATCCACATAGAGGTGGAAGGAGAGAGGAATCCATAAAGTTGTCCTCGGACCTCCATACATTCGCCATGGCACATATACATACATACATACACATCTACATATATAGAATAATGATGAATAAATGAAAAACAAAAAATAAAACAAACAATGCCCCCTCGCTCAACCAACATAAAAACAGCTGGGGATGTGCCTCAGGTAGTAAGCTTGCCTAATACTTACAAAGCCTTGGGCCCCATCCCCTGTACCACATGAATAAGCATAACCTGGGGTATTGGAGGTAGTCTGTTCTGACTTGAGCTGTGTGAGCATGCACACCTCTTTGGCTTTTTTTCCCCTCCTAGCATGTTCTACACAGACCAAGCTAGCCTTGATCTCACAGAGATCTG
>NW_008441653.1:0-443 GCF_000622305.1 Nannospalax galili
GTTATCTGAAAAATAATCCTTCTTTAGTCTTACAACAGACCATGTGGTGACTTCAGATCGCATCAGAATGTAACACTTCCTTCTTATTCTTTAATCCTGAACATTAACCAACACAAACCGTGTCATTTTGTGGTGTTTAGGTTGCTGAAAACTAATATATTCATTTAAATAATCCCAGGAAGTAGCTCAAAGACACCAAAATCCATTGCCATATCCCAGTGTGGGGTGGGAGACATAAGCATACATGCAGAAGACCTTACCCAGCAAGTAGCCTTCTTTCCCATTATTGCCTGCATCTCCTGTGCCTGACTATAACAGCCCTTTCACCTATCTGAGTTTCCTAATGTGGGGCTTTGAGACAATAACGCCCCCATCTTCCAAGGTGTTAGCCCTTAAATCTGATTTTCTTCCCAACAACCCTCATTTCTCAAGTGGGAAGAAGA
>NW_008441654.1:0-443 GCF_000622305.1 Nannospalax galili
CACAAAAAGAATGAAATTATTTGACTTGCAGGAAAATGGTTACAACTGGAGATAATCATATCTAATAAATGACTCAGTCTCAGGAAGATAAATATCATATGAGTTCTCTCATTTTTGGTTCCCGGGTTTTATGTAGATACACAAAATCATGTATGTAGTCAAACTATATGATGTTCACACACACCATACATATATATGTACATATATATATATATATGAAGCTCAAAAATAAAAAAATAATGTATGTGCATTTTATCGGAAAGAAGGAGTGAAAGTGTCCAGGGGAACAAAGGAAAGGGGAGAGGAAGGGAAGGGGACCATGGGGGATCTGCTCAGCATACAACACACACTTGTGTGAAAGACTTTGAAATGGAACTACGAATTATAAAACCTGTTTGTGGTGTGACACGAGAGATAGAAGAGGGTGTGTTTCTTTCGTGCCT
>NW_008441655.1:0-443 GCF_000622305.1 Nannospalax galili
TGCTCTCCATGACTCCCCCACACCCATGTTCCTAAAACCAGTACCATACAGGAGACTCCCACTTCACCAAGTTTGCTACCTTCTTGAGATGCAGCCCCAGGCACTGCAGAACACAGCTTCTGTGGGCTGACACCCAGAAGACCTCACTTCATGGATGCTGGTCTCCTGTCAATCATAGCTGATTCCTCAGTCCCAGTCAACCAGAACCAATTGTCCCAACAAAGCAAAGGCCCCACCTCAGTGGTGGTGGTCCCCTGTCAATCACAGTCTACCCTTCAGTCTCAGCCAACTAGAAACCATAGATTCCCAATTCAAAATTCACATGAATGGCCCAGATAGAGCTTTATGGGACTCTCTAATATCCCTCTGGAACTTCATGAGCCATGCCTCCACCATCTGCATGTTTCTCAGCATTGTCTTTGAAATGGCCAAAAAAAAAAAAA
>NW_008441656.1:0-443 GCF_000622305.1 Nannospalax galili
TTATATATATATTATATTATATTATTATATATATTATATTATATTATATAATTAGAGAGGCTTTTCTTTATGGCAAAGCTGTAAACAACTTTAAAAAATATTGGATTTATGACAAAATTTCTATTTCCTGTTTGTAACATCAGTAGAGCTGAAGTTTATGGACCTGTGTTGCCCCTCTTAGAAAAGTTGAGACAGCATTCCCTAGAACACAGCAGGATGACTCAGTGTTCTAAGTGGTAACTGAGCTTAGGCCCTTGTTCTGTTATTTAAAGGACAGGCAGGGGATGGGCATAGCTCAGGTGAATGCTTGCCTACCATTCACAAGGCCTTGGGTTCCTCCCTAGCCCCACAATAAGTAAATTAAACAAAGTACAAGATGCAAAGCCATTCAAATCTCTCCTGTATCAGCAAAAGACCCTTCTTTCCTTGATTTCTTAAAAAAA
>NW_008441657.1:0-443 GCF_000622305.1 Nannospalax galili
AAAATAAAAACAAAAAACATTAACCCCACCTACCCAGCATCGGATCTGTTGCCACACAAAAGAGCATATCTTTCTCCTTCCAAATAGTAAAAGTTCTCTCTTTCTGAAAAATAGGAAAGAAATGAGATTCTATATTTCATCTCGAATCAGCCCCATGAAGTCCATTTGAAGATGGACCAGTACGCTATAGAAGATGAACATCTGTCTCTGTCCTTGAGAAGAAAGGAGCAAATTCTTGGCCTTTACCCACCGTCTGATGCACATGCCATGGGCCTTTGAGAATGCAGATGCTTTGCTGTCCTGGGACTGAAAAGGTTCATCACAGGAAGATGAAAGAACACTTCAAAATTAGAGTCCAGGAAAATGGGTACAACAGCCACACAAGGCAGTACCTCTGAAGGAAGTATTCTCTAGAGTATTTTGAAAGCTGAGGACTACTTTTT
>NW_008441658.1:0-443 GCF_000622305.1 Nannospalax galili
CAATGCTGTTGTCATGAAATGCTTCTTCTAATTATATGGTTATTAAATAAAAATTTTTTTAAATTAAATTGGATAAATTCCATAAATCCCCCTTTTCCTCCCAACGAGGAGTAAATGACAAATTACTGAGTCATAGTAAGGCATAATTCATCTTCAGGACTGGTAACATGGGACCACAGAATCTTGTCCCAGAAAGGCCCAGCTTTCAAATCAGGACAGCAGCCACTCTCCACCTCCTACAGCCTTCATTTTCAGGACTAAGCAGCTCATTCACAGGTGTTGGCTGTTAACGTTTTAGAGAGAGGCAGTCATGACAGAGGCACTGAGTCCAATTGTCCTTTTTTTTGGGGGGGAGGTCTTTTTGAAGCAGGGTCTCCCTGTAAGCCCCAGCTGTTGTCCTGGAACTCATTATGTAGACCAGGCTGGCCTTGAACTCACAGAGA
>NW_008441659.1:0-443 GCF_000622305.1 Nannospalax galili
AATAACTGAGGAATAGGACACAATAAGGTTTATCAGCTTCTCCACCGCTGAGGAGCAGCAGGACTGGGGAGCATGTTTAACCAGTCTTTACTTCTCTGGTGACAATAAGGCTCAGTTGCTTGAATGGTTCACCCTGTAGAAGCAGATTTTCCCTCCTCATCTCACTTCTACCCACCAGTGCTGTCCATGGATCATTCTATATGAAGCTCTTGAATCTCAGTGTTTTGTGGTGTCTGCTTTTGCAGGGAGCTGTGTAACATCCTGTAGCATTAACACCGTTTTCAGTCAGAACCCTTATTCATTCTCAGGGGTCACGTATTCTGTGAAGAACCACTAACTCTGTGTTTGAGAACATACTCTTACAGATTTCATAAACTAATCATGCATGTCCACTCACTCCCCCAAAGTGTTACCATTAGTACAAAGAATTATATTACAGCAAC
>NW_008441660.1:0-443 GCF_000622305.1 Nannospalax galili
TTCTAGACAAAGAAAGTCTGAGCCTTGGGGATAATTTCTTTATACACAGGATGTTTACATGATTGTTCACATGCAATAACTATTTGGGGAGTGTACATGTGCATGTGTGCACATGTGTGTAGAGGCCAGAGTTCATGGTCGGGTGTCTTCTTCAGTCATGCTCCCCTTTATTTATTCTTTTTATTTATGTACATGTGTGTACTTGCACACGTGTGCACAGGTGCCCCTGGGGGCCTGAAGAAGGCGGTGGATTCTTTGGAGCTGGATATACAGGCCACCTGATGTTGGTACTGGAACCAAACTGTGATCCTTCTCAAGAGCAGCAATCACTCTTAACCACTGAGCCATCTCTCTAGCCCCTCCTTTAACTTTTTGAGAAAAGATCTCTTACTGAACCTGAAGTTCACCAACTTGACTAGACTGACTGGCTGGTGAGCTCAAGG
>NW_008441661.1:0-443 GCF_000622305.1 Nannospalax galili
AAGTAAGAAGAGCTGGTTCTTGGATTCCTTCTTTTTAGAAAAGTAAGTGAAAGTTGAGTATTTTCAGCTTACAGATGGTGACTCCTTCAGTTTCCCGCGGTGGCCCTCTAAGAAAATACAAAATATTACCACTGACAAGATAGAGACTCAGAAGCTGACCAAGAAGCTCAAAGTCTTTTAGCCCCTTAAGCCTGTCCAACTCCAAATCCCAAGCCCAAAGTCTCTGCACTGCTCCTGGCTTTCAGTGAATCTCCCAGTGATGGTGACTTGGACACTGTTCATTTGACACTAAAGCTCACAGAACATCTGCTACTGTACTCACTGTGGCACAGATGTGGTCCAGTCTCCAGAGCCTTCACTACAATGTCTGGTTTTCAAGGGTTGAAGAGTCGCCCTGTTCTGTGTGTGAGTTACCATCATTTTCTCATTCATCTTTAGTCCAG
>NW_008441662.1:0-443 GCF_000622305.1 Nannospalax galili
ATGTGTATGAGTGTATTGCCTGCATGTATATAAGTGCATCCATATTATGCAATGCCTGTGGAGGTCAGAAGAATAGGTCAGATCCCTTGGAACTCGAATTACAGATGGGAGATAGCGGCCATGTGGGTGTTGGGATTTGAACCTGGGTCCTCTGCAAGAGCAGCTCGTCCTCTTAACTGCTGAACTATCTCTCCAGTCCCAGTTACTGTCCTTTTAGTAAGATTTTAAGAAGACTACAATGATCCTTAGAGACATTCTAATTTAACTAAATATGAAGTCATCATAAAAAGTATCCCTAGGGCAACTTCATTAAATATAAATGGATGAATCACCGGGCAAGATAGCAAATTCCTACAAGTCTAGCACTTAGGGGATGAGGGAGGAAGATTGAGAGTTCAAAGCCAACTTGTGCTGTAATTGAGACCATGTCACAAACAAACAAA
>NW_008441663.1:0-443 GCF_000622305.1 Nannospalax galili
GGGGAGGCTCAGTGGTTATATCTTACTCCTAAGAACCCTAAGCTAAAAGAATACAGGCCGGAGCAAGGCTGGATTCTCTAGAGGTAAAGAGGCAGGTAGGCTGCTAAATTCAGGCTCTTATCTGAGACTATATGTTAACAGGGATTAGGAAACCCATTGCATGCTGTCCCTAAAAGAGTCAAGGTGTTTGCCCTTGGCTCTACTTTTTGCCCATTTGGTAGAAGGCTGGGAGGGGCTATAATTCCAGACAGAGGTCATTGGGTTTTGAACGGTATTGCTTTTATATAAGAAGACAACATTTTCTACAGTCTTCCTCTAAAACAAACTTGTAACACTATGCAATATACTAGATCCAAAGCACATGAGCAGAGTCCTGAGCTATGCTCCCTCTGCCCCATAGTAAATCTTCCTCTCAGTCCGGGCCCTATGTGGTACATACTCTC
>NW_008441664.1:0-443 GCF_000622305.1 Nannospalax galili
GTTACAAATTTTGTGAGCTTCTCCTCATCCTAGCCTTTTCTGTCAGCTGTGCCCCTGACTGAACGACTGTCTAGAGCTCCACTGAAGTCTCTAAACCATTGCCTGAAATGACCCTCGTTTCAATGTGTCTAAGATGTTTAACTTCTCATTTCCCTTCACTGGTAGAATTATTTTTTAACCCAGTTTTAGGGTAAGACCTCTTTCCTATATGGAACTTACTTGAAGATGTTAGGATTGGTGTTTACTGTCCCTTATAACACATGTAGGTTACAGTAGGTTTCAAATATAATTAAACACTAAAAAAAAATCTAACCAGAAGCTTGCAAATATACATTGGGATTCAAACTAATAAAAAATTAAAAAGGTTAATATTGCATTTAGACCCCAGATAGCCAAAGTAACCCTGAGCACAAAGAGCAATGCTGGGGAGATTACTATACCAG
>NW_008441665.1:0-443 GCF_000622305.1 Nannospalax galili
CCCCCCCAACTCTTACTCCCTCTCGATTTGTGTGCCCTTTCATGTAAGCCAATATTTTAAATTTTAAAAATTTAGCAATAATTTTTTTTGAGACAGGCTGTCTCTTATGTAGCCCAAGCTGGCCTTAAACTCACTTTGTAGCCCAGGATGACCTTGAGCTTCTGATCCTTCTATCTCCACTTCTTCAGTCATGGGATTATAGGTGCCAGTACATCTGGTTTTGTGCAGTGCTAAGAATGGCACCCAGGGACTCAAGCATGCTAAGCAAGCACTCTACCAACTTAGCTTCATCTCCAGCCTCCCAGTAAATTGTTTTCCCCCTTTGGTCTTTTGAGACAGGGTTTCCCTATAGCCCCAGCTGGTCTGGCACTAGCTATACAGACTAGGTTGGCCTCAATCTCAAAGAGATCTGACTGCCTCTGCTGGGACTAAAGATGTGTGGT
>NW_008441666.1:0-443 GCF_000622305.1 Nannospalax galili
GAGAGAGAGAGAGAGAGAGAGAGAGAGAGGTCACAGGTGCCTGGGTAGACCCCACTGGGTCTCTATTTGCCTCTAGGTTGCTCCAGAACGTCTACTCAGCACTGTTTAAAATTATCCAATGTATTTAGCACTTAGACTGCTGTTTTCTCCCTAAGCACAAACATTATCTTTTTTGATTGATGTGCAAGGACCCCCCCTTCCCTGGACTAGGGAGTAGGGTTGTAGGAAACCCATCTTGTTCTCTCCCTAAAGCTCCAGTCTTGTGTTCATGGGGAAGCATGCTCCTGCCAGGGGTGCACCTTGGCTCAGATTTCAGAAAGTCATATCCAGCAGCAGAACGATTCTGCTGCTTGGGGGAAAGTACAGGAACTCAAAGTAGGGGTCTTGCCAGGGAACTGTTCAGGACACATATTCAAAAGTCTCATGACCCCTTTAGTGTTCCC
>NW_008441667.1:0-443 GCF_000622305.1 Nannospalax galili
GTTACCAGTAACTCTTCACACTGGTTACTCTAGAACCTACGTGTATAGGTGAGAAGGGGAGAGGCTCTAGTCCCCCTCCCATCCCACCTTCCAACTTTTATCCTATGTATCAGTCTTCTAGAAACATTACAGTACTAACAGACTTCAAATATAAATAATTGTGCTACAAATTGAATATGTACTTTGTAGGAAAAACATTTATTTGTAGACACTTTAACAGTATTATAAAGAGTAACTTCTGTCTGTACGAAGATTCATTTTCAAAAATGTCATGTGCAATAAATTTAATATATCTAAAAATCCAGGGTTTTGTATATCAAAGTCTTGGAATCCATTGCTGGATGTTAGTGCCAAGACTGTCCTGCTGATTCGGGTCCCCTGTCTTCATTTTCTCCACATTCAGAATTCAGATTGCTCCTGCTTCAAGTCCTCCTTCCTTTTGA
>NW_008441668.1:0-443 GCF_000622305.1 Nannospalax galili
CAGGTGACATGACCATGTGCACGTCAGAGGGGGCAGGCGACACGACAATGTGCACGTAAGAGGGAGTAGGTGACACGACAATCTGCACGTCAGAGGCGGCAGGTGACACGACCATTAGCACGTCAGAACGGGCAGGTGACACGACCTTTAGCATGTCAGAGGGGGCAGGTGACACGACCATGACACGACCTTTAGCACATCAGAGGGGGCAGGTGACACGACCTTGTGCTCGTCAGAGGGGTCAGGTAAACTTACCATGTGCATGTCAGAGAAGATAGTTGACACGACCATGTGCACGACTAGGAGGGCAGGTGACACGACCACGTGCACGTCAGATGGGGAAGATGAAACAACCGTCTTTATGGCAGAGAGGGCAGGTAATACGACAATGTGCACATCTGAGGGGGCAGGTGACATGACCATCAGCACTTCAGAGGGGCAGG
>NW_008441669.1:0-443 GCF_000622305.1 Nannospalax galili
GGAGCATTGTGATGGCATATTGAACATTGTTGTGGTACATTGGGTCACTGTAAAGGCACATAGGGGCATCCTGATGATACACTTGTGCATTGTTATGTCACACTGCGCATTGGAATGGCAATTTGAGCATGGTGATGACAACATGAAGCATTGTGATGGCACACTGATCAATGAGATGACACACTGTGGCATTGTGATGGCACATTGAGGACTGTTATGTCACACTGGAACATTGTGATGACACATTGAAGCATTGCGATGTCACATTAGAAAATTGTGATGTTACATTTGGCGTATTTTGATGGGACATTGAGCATTGTGTTTGCCTTTTGAGCATGGTGACGAGACAGTGGATCATTGTCATGACACAATGGTGCATTGTGATGGCACAATGAATATTGTGATGGCACAATGGAACATTGTGAAGTCATATTGTAACATTG
>NW_008441670.1:0-443 GCF_000622305.1 Nannospalax galili
CCCCACATCCTCTCCAACATTTAGTATCATTTGTTCTCTTGATATTAACCAGTCTGACTGGGATAAGAAGATATCTTAAAGTTTTTTTAATTTGCATTTCCCTAATTAACTAGTGATGTTGAATACCTTTTAAGATGCTTCTTAGCCATCTTTATGTCTTCTTCTGAGAACTCTCTGTTCAGCTCCTTAGCCTGTCTTTTAACTGGGTTACTTCCTTTCTTGAGAATTAGTTTTTTGAGTTCGTTATATATTCTGGATGTTTAACACTGTCACATGTGTCACCGGTGAAGATTTTCTCCCATTCTGTTGGGTTTTCTCTTCAATTCCTTGGTTGCTTCTTTTGATGTACAGTAGGTTTTTAGTTTAATGAGGTCCCATTTGTTGATTCTTGACCTGTTTCCTGTTGGCAGTTGGTATCTGGTTTAGAAAATTCTTTCCTACAC
>NW_008441671.1:0-443 GCF_000622305.1 Nannospalax galili
TTGTTTGTAGTGGGATTTAATGGAGCCCAATATGTTAAAGAGAAAAAGTACCTGGATCCAGCTTTAATTTGGAAAGTGAGTTCACAATGAAGGCCCAAAGATTCTAAAATGGAAGTTTACTTCTAACACACAGGGAGTCTTTTATTAGTAAGGAAATTTAGGTGGAATATAGCACGAAACAGTGGTAGGTGGTGACTGCATATTCAGAAAAGGCACACAAAACCTCAAATTATTTTTAACATGGTAGTTAAAAATCAGCACACTGTTTCTTGTTTTATTTGATCTTGGCACTGTTGTTCTCAACAGTGCAGGTTGCTCAGGAACACCCGGCTGGCTAGAAGCAAGCTTAATGGGCACAGGCTGTACCATTTTCTCTGTCTTCTTCAACTTAGGGAGAGACCACTTTGGAAGTCAGAGCTGCCCAAGGGCAAATTTTGAGGCAG
>NW_008441672.1:0-443 GCF_000622305.1 Nannospalax galili
AGACATGCAGCAAAGGAGACGACAGTGCAGCCATGGCAATTCAGAGTAATACCGCCATAAACCAAAGATGCCAGCAGCCACCAGAACATGGAAGTAATGTGCAGAGTACCCCAGAAAGCACCCAGAATGACAGTCTGATTCTTACCTTCACACTGACCTAGTGAAATGGATTTTGAATAATGAGAAAATAATTTCTCATTTAAAACCATTAAGTTTGTGGTAATTTTCTAGGTCAGTAGTAGGAAGCTTATACAGTATGATCTGTCTGACTTATCCACTATGAGGTTCTCCATCAACTTTTCCAATAATGTTATTCACTGTTGATCCCTGTTGCTTAGATTCATTATTTCACTGAATGGCAGAACCACAATTTTCGGATTATTTCATTTTCCCCATACATTTATTGCACAGGATCCTTCTGTATGAACAATAACTATTTTCTT
>NW_008441673.1:0-443 GCF_000622305.1 Nannospalax galili
TTTTATCTTATTATGAATGAACCTACATCCTGGGATCACCCATGTGCAGATAAGAAAGCAGAGGAGCAAAGACTTTGAGAATTGAACTATAATTTACATCACTGCCTAAGCCCCAAGCTACTAGACTAAACCTCAAGTGATGTTGCGGGGGTTGAAATCAAAGGAGGTAGCAGCCTTCTGAAGTTGAACTCATGCGAGACCTTGCCATACTAAAAATTTGGAGCAGGAGAGGAAGGGAGTGCCTATGGAAGTCAAAATATAACCAAGTTTGATTAAAAAGAAGAAAGTTTAGAAATCCAAAGTCTTGAAACCTAATATTGAAAATGTCTGTTATACAATAAAAGTGCAGCATAGACAAATAATAAATTATGACCAATTCTCCAGGTAAAAGGCAATCAGTAGGTCCCAATATTGAGGTGATATGAATTTTAAAAAATATTTTA
>NW_008441674.1:0-443 GCF_000622305.1 Nannospalax galili
TGTGTCTGTAATGCCTGACTCCATTGGTTAAGGATCTGTTCAAAATAAGGTCAGTCAGGGCTGCTGTCATTGCAGTCTTTACAGATCAGGGATAGATTGGACAGCAGCATAGGAATCCAGGGCCATTGAGCCCCATCAGGGCCCAAGTTAACCGCAAAGACATGTGGAGGGCTGGGATGGTCGGGGAAGTAGTCAGGAGGCTTAGCAGCACAGGCGGGGGAAGGAGGAGGCCCGGCAGGGGCCGTGGGGATTTGTCACCCCCCTCCATAAAGTGGCGGGGGTTGAAGGCGCTTGGTGGAGAGAGGAAATATCCGTACAACGAGGCGTTTTGGTGAGGGAGGATGGGGAATCATTCCTCACCTCCAAATCAACATCTTCCGTCATGGTGGGTAGTGACTGAATAGAAAGGGTGACCATTTTCTGGTCTTGGCAGTGGTCATTAA
>NW_008441675.1:0-443 GCF_000622305.1 Nannospalax galili
GGGCACCTCTTGCTACCAGCTTTTGTCTGCCCCCTAGTGTCTTGGCACCTTAGGTGCACTCCCAGTCAGCACAGACAGCGCTATGACTTCTGACCAGCACTGGACAGCGCAGGGTGGGGCTGAGCCTTCGCTGGCACAGAGTTACCATCATTTGAACCTGGTGTCTCCCCTCGCCCTGCCCCACCCAGCCCACCTCCCCTTGCCTCCCCCTCACCTAACCTCGCCTCTCCTCTCCCAGCCTCACGTCCCCTTGCCTTGAGGGGCCTTGTCTCCACTCCTTTCCCTTCACTTCCCCTCCGCTCCCATGGCCTCACATGGCCTCCCCTGGCCTCTCCTCCCCTTGCCTCTCCTTCCTTCAGTTTGTCTCCCCTCCCCTCCCCTCCCATTCCTAGCCTCTTCCTTTCCTTTCCTTTCCTTTCCTTTCCTTTCCTTTCCTTTCCTTT
>NW_008441676.1:0-443 GCF_000622305.1 Nannospalax galili
AGCAGTCAGTGCTCTTAACCGCTGAGCCATCTCTCCAGCCCTGAAGTATATATTTTTTAAAGAACCGATACTACCTTTTAAAATATTTTAAAAACAGATTAGAAGGTTCAAAACTAACTCCTTCTGAAAATTAGTATTTCACTGTTTTGAATAAATGGTATTTTTGTTTGTGTGCACAGGTTGCTCCAAGGTTTTCAGTGGGTTGGGGAAGAGTGTAAATGATGCTGAACTGTGCATGAGAAGACAGTGACCAAGGCACGTTTATAGAAAAGCAGTCAAAAATAGATTTCTCCAGGAAGTATTTGCAAATGTTTGATATTTCCTAATATCTGCTGTCTACTGCTGAATCACTCTTCTATGCCTGCTATTGAAACCTTTCAAAGTAGATGAGCAGTTGGTAAGAGTTGTCACTGAGCTCTGATTCAGTGGGGTGTGTGCATTTT
>NW_008441677.1:0-443 GCF_000622305.1 Nannospalax galili
TTTCTCTCTATAGAAGTTGTTTCCACTGTCACATATTGGTAAACATTATGACTAGTTACCCTGAGAACAAAAACTGATAATAAATGTAATAGAATGCTTTTGTTAGAATAATAAAATGGGCTTTGAAAAAGCTTAGAAATACCCTGAAATATGACATCAGAAAATTAGCAGTAGTATTATATTCTTGTGCATTGAAATCATCTTGGAAATGTTAAGCTGACACTTTAGAAGAGTGTGAATATGTGAGAAAAATGATAAGACTCTTCCGTTGAATAGTAGTATGCTGTTAATACCATTTCAGCTTCATTAATTTTATTTCAGACAGGACCCCACTTAACCTTGACTGGCCTCAAACTCACTATGTTCTGAGACTTGCCTTGAATCCTTATTCCCCTGCTTCCACCTCTTGAATGCTGTAATTACAGGTGCATGCCTTGAAGCTT
>NW_008441678.1:0-443 GCF_000622305.1 Nannospalax galili
TGCTGGGAATCGAACCCAGGTCCTTTGCAAGAACAGTCAGTGCTCTTAACCGCTAAGCCAACTCTCCAGCCCCTCTATCTTATCTTTTGAGGCACAGTCTTTCACTGAACCTGTAGCTCACCAATTCAGAAAGGCTAGCTGGCTAACAAGCCCCAGAGATCCTCCTGTCCTGCCCTCCCTTGCACTGGGGTTACAGGCACTTACCACCATGCCCAGCTTTTTAAAAGGGTGCCAGAGAATTGAACTCAGGACCTCGTGCTTACACAGCAAGTACCTTACCTGCTGAACCATCTCCCCAACCCCTTGTTTTGTTTTTGTCACAAACTCTTACTATTTATCCCAGGCTAGCCTCAAAATCATGATCCTCCTGCCTCTGCCTCCTGAACACGGGGATTCCAGGCCTATGCCACCACACCCTGATCTCAGTCCTTGCTCTTTGAAAA
>NW_008441679.1:0-443 GCF_000622305.1 Nannospalax galili
GCCAGTAATGGTACTTGACTACAGTTCCTGTAGAGACAGACAGACAAGGAGATGGAGCCAGCAAATGAGGCCATGTGAGTGGTTAGTGCGTCTGTAGAAGGGTTTACATTCTTCTTTCAATTGGAGAGAAACAAAAATCTGTGCTTTTCTGAGCCTGTTAGAGAACAGATGGTCCTTTATGACCTCCGTGGGTATTGCACCACATGGGTGCACATACACATATGCAGGCAGTACCTTCATACACAACATACTCCTGCATAGACAAAAATGAGAAATCAGAGATATCTATCCTAGGAAGTACCCTGAAGTGTTGTTGACCGTGATGAAATAGTGCAAGTTAAATATTGGACAATGGGAGGCTGGCTTTAAAATGGAGGACTAGTGTATCATTAAGCATTTTAATTTAAATGTACTTACTAAATTTACTGAAATATAAGATGTAA
>NW_008441680.1:0-443 GCF_000622305.1 Nannospalax galili
GCATTAGGGAAGCCATGAGGCATCATCAGACACAACCAGGGGCAGGAACAGGACTCTATGGAACATGCTATACACAACCGCATGCTACTCAGAGTGAAGGTTGGGGTGGGATCAAGAAGACAGCAGAGAACTCCCCAAAGATGAAAACCGCACAGGAACTGTATCTTTATAAATTCCCTTTTCGTGGCACAAAACCATGAAACATACTTCTCTGCATTAATGGTGGCAGAAAAAGACTGAGTTGGAGCCTAAGCCATCCTTGGGGGCAGTGATCCTGTGGGCAGGATAGCGGGGTACAAAGGGCCCAAGTGACCATGTCGCCAATCCAGGGCAAAGGGTGAGTGCAGGTAGCAAGGGGGCAGGGCTGGGCCACTTTGGTCTCTCAGTCACTCTCCTCTTCATCTCCCTGCTATTGAGTCCACAGTGGAGGGTCAGAAGGATCT
>NW_008441681.1:0-443 GCF_000622305.1 Nannospalax galili
TGGGAAGTACCTTCATGGCTGCCTGTGTTCAGCTTTCTTCATTTCTAGGACTGGATGGTGAACAGCCTCATTAGCGAAGATGACACCCTATTTTTCCCTTACGAGTTTTCCCCTTAGATGCTGATATCACACTTCTAATAATAAGGCGACTGGAAGTCTTCTTACCCAGGTAGTCTTATTTTGCTTGGAATTACCTTTGAAGAAAACACCATTAATTGCTTTTTAACAATGCTTAACACTCTGATAAGTTACTCTTCCAGCTTGGAAGACAAATTATATGGTCAGCTTATTTAAGAATTACAAAAATATTGTTTGCATATCTCTTAAGGATTTTCTGGCCTGTTTAACAATTGGAATATTCAATTTACTTTTTTTAAATTAAAAAATTATTTAATTTTAGGAAGCAGAATGCTTTAGCTTTGTATTTTGACCTCAGTCAACCC
>NW_008441682.1:0-443 GCF_000622305.1 Nannospalax galili
TGGAAGTGCTGTATGTGTTAAATGAAAAGGTCTCCAAGGAAATGGTTAGAGGTCAGAGTAAAGCCAACAGGGTAGACCTTATGTCAACTTGGGGCAAAAAAGAAAAGAATAGTGTGCACACATGCATGTACACAGACATATTTTATTCACCTGTTTAAATAAACTCTGGAAGAATAGACATGAAACAATAAAGTAACCAACAATTTTTATGCATGTATGTTGGAACACGGTAAGTCTATAATGTTTCCTTTCTATTGTGGAACCACACAAAATTATTTAAAAATTATGTTATAAATTGAACAATAAGAAAAAGATAAAGTTTTTTATATAAATGAGTATCCTGTGTATTCTGTGGTGCATCTTAAATTTAAAAATAACTAGAGTAGAGCTGGGCATAGTGGTGCATGCCTTTAATCCCAGCACTAGGGAGGTAGAGGCAGGCG
>NW_008441683.1:0-441 GCF_000622305.1 Nannospalax galili
TGAGATACTGAAAAGTAGAAGTCAGCAGATAAATTTGAGCAGGAGGTAGGCAAGAAAGAATATGAAGCCCAAAGCATTTTTTCAAAAGGAAAATTTTAATTAAAAAAAATAGGGAGGTCGCTCATTGGGTAAAGTACAAGCATGAGGGTCTGAGTTTGGAGCCTCACCACCACGTAACAAGCTGAGTATGGTGCTCTGTGTCTGCAATACCAGTGCTGGAGAGGTGAAAACGGGGGTGGGGGCATACCTGGGGCTTGTTGGCCAGGCAATCTAGCCAAGCCAAATAAGTGAGCTCCAGGTTCAGTGAGAGACCCCATCTCGAAAAATAAGATGGGGATACAGGAAGACACCTCAGGCCACTACATCATGTACATGGGTGCACAGGTACATAAACAGAGAGAGAGAGGAGAGAGAGAGAGAGAGAGAGAGAGAGAGAGAGAG
>NW_008441684.1:0-443 GCF_000622305.1 Nannospalax galili
CCAGTCATGTGTATTTGGCTATGTTTACAGTGACACCCATGAATTCCCTCCCACTGAATAGATAGCTGTTGATTACCCCCAACATAAAAGAGCCAGTACTGCACTAGTGGAAAATATTATATATGCATATATATGTATCATCTAGCCATAGAAGTAGGGTCATGTCAGTTGTACCAAAATCAGTGTAACTGGAGTATATTGTGTTAAGCAAAATAAGCCAGATACATTAAAATTACCATGTTTTCTTTCTCACATAAATCCTTAAAACTCAGCACTGAGAGTGGACTAGGGGATGGGAAGCATATGAGGGGACTATAGGGGGAAAGAAGGATGGATAGACATCATCAATCCACAACATATACATTGTAGAAAAATAGCAGTGTGCTCCATTATATGAACATTCTGCTGCTGATAATAATAATAATAATAATAATAATAATAAT
>NW_008441685.1:0-444 GCF_000622305.1 Nannospalax galili
GAGGAGGAGGAAGAAGAGGAGAAGACTGGAAGGAAGAGAAGGAGGAAGCAGAGTGATGAGGAAGAGAAGGTGAAAGGAGAGTAGAAGGAGGAAGGGGAAGAGGAGAAAGAGGAGGAGGAAGAGCAGAGGTAGAAGGTGAATGAGGTAGGGAAGGAGGAGTAGGAAGAGAAAGACAAGAGGAGGTAAGAAGGAGGAGGAGGAGGAAGAGGAGGAGGAGAATGGGGAGGAGAGCAGGAGAAGGAGGTAGAGGAGGAGGGGCACAAAGAGGATGAGGAGCAGGAGTTGGAGAAGAGGGAGGTGGAGGAGGAACAGGAATAAGAGGAGGATGGGAGGAGGGGGAGGAGGAGCAGAAACAGGAGGAAAAATCACAAGAATCTCTGATTTACAAACACATCACAGGAATAAATGAAGCATGTTGTGGTCAATTTCTCTAATGTCATATTA
>NW_008441686.1:0-443 GCF_000622305.1 Nannospalax galili
CGAACCCCGGTCTTCTGCAAGAACAGTCGGTGTTCTTTTCTGCTGAGCCATCTCTCCAGCCCCTCCATTTTTATTTTCTAAGAGCTCCACCAGGTCGACTCCCATTGCTGCCAAGGAGAAGCTTTCCTTTGTCTGGGGAGGAGCTGTCTACTTCGCATGGCAGAGTAAACAGCAGATTCACACAGATGTCTCCACTTCCTGTGAGTCTGAAAAGGCGCACAGGGCCCCTGCACGTTTCAAAGCCACATGCAGACTCCTCCTCAGCTTGTGTCCTTGACCTTCCCCAAACTCTGCTGAGGTTGCAAATGCTTCCAGGATCCAGGTTGTTATCTTTGGGCATTTTGGGGCCTACTTCTCCATGATTTTCCCTGATTAGCAGCTGTGGTAGTCACAATCTGGAAAGAGATGCATCACAGAAAGGGGGGCCCACAGGAAGAGCAGCC
>NW_008441687.1:0-444 GCF_000622305.1 Nannospalax galili
AAAAAAACCACCTCTCATTGCCAAGGTCAAGCGGACACCTCTGACTCCAGATGTAGAAGAGGGGAGTTCTCAAACCAACAAAGCTATGTACTGCACAGATTTGGCAAGATCAAGCACTGATACCTGCAGAAGACACTATCAGACCACCCAGGTTGAGGATACCCCCAGAACACTACCCCCACCCCTCTTCAGATGTCAGTTGCAAGTACAGATGTGGCCTATGTCTCTGACCTACAGCTCCACTCTTTGGACTTGAATAATTTACCTTAGCAATTCCTAAAACTCAGGAAAAGGCCTTATTTATGAGTCCTGGTTTACGATAAAGTATACTACAAAGTACACAGACAAGCAGCCAGATGGGAAGATGCCCAGGTAGAGGCAGGCGGGAGGGCTGCCTCTCTCCAGCTGCTTACCACGTTCAGAAAGTTCAAGATTCAGAAAGTT
>NW_008441688.1:0-444 GCF_000622305.1 Nannospalax galili
CACAAATACACATAATTGAAAATAAATCTTACACAAAAGGCGGCTCCGGTGGTCCTCCCTTGAAATCCCACCTCTGGGGAGGCACAGGCATCAGGATCCCTGGCGCTTGCTGGTCAGCCAGTCTCACCTAATTGGTGTGCTCGGGGTTATGTTTGCTTTGTCCCAAAAGACAAGGTGGCAAACACATTCTCTTACTACTGATCTTAATACCATGAGACATAAATAACAATAAATTTAAAAAGATCGAGGTGGACAGTATCTGAGGAATAACATGTGAGGTTGTCTTCTGGCTTCCATGTGCACACACATGCACACACACGCACACGTGCACACACACATGTACCCATAGGGTGCCTCTGGGTTTGTATACATCTTCCTTGTGGTTGGAGAGCAAATGCCTCTTGTCTGTCCAGGATGAAATGAGATGAAGGATGCAAGAGGGCC
>NW_008441689.1:0-444 GCF_000622305.1 Nannospalax galili
TATTCTCCAGACTATACAAACAGGATCTACAAGATGCCATTTTTTAAAGATTTATTTTTATTTTTAATTATGTTTCTGTATGTGTCTGTGTGTGAGTGCAGCCTGGAGAGGCCAGGGCTATCAGATCCCCTGAAGCTGGAGTTACTGGCAGTTGTAACCCACTTGGGTGCTGGGAACCAAACTTGGGTCCTCTACAAGAGCAGGACACACTCTGAACGGCTGAGCCATCTCTTTAGCCCCACCATTTCTGGTTTACAGAAGTAACTCTTATTAAAAGTGGGTGGGGATGCCTAAGATGATGATGTGTAAGACCAGTGATGGTGCCCGTAGAAACCTGGCTTGCTGTGAGTCAACTGTTATCTTTATTGGGAACTCCAATCAGCTGTCTTAGTGGGACTTCCCCAGTTGATTGCTGCTAGGTATCTGTGAAATAAAATTGAAATT
>NW_008441690.1:0-443 GCF_000622305.1 Nannospalax galili
AAAAAAAAATTGGGGGAGGTTTATCAGTCAGTAAAGTGCCCGATGCACAAGTTCAATCCCCAGCACCCACACAAAAAGCTGGGTGTGGTAGCATGTTTCTAAAATCCCAGTGCTGCAGAGATGAAGACAGGAGCCCCCTGGCATGGCTTGCTGGCCAGCTAGTCTGGGCAGTTGATGATCTCCAGGTTCAACAAGAGGTCCTGTCTCAAAAATTAAGGTGGTATTGGGCGTGGTGGCACAGGTCTTTAATCCAGCACTCAGAAGGCAGAAGCAGGCAAATCTCTTTGAGATCAGGCCAGCCTGGTCTACAAAGTGAATTCCAGGTTAGCTGGGGCTACAGGAAGACCCTGTCTCAAAAAAAAATTAAGGTAGAAGGCACTTGACATCGACCTCTGATCTCCACATGCATGTGCATATCTTCATATACAAACAAATACACATAC
>NW_008441691.1:0-444 GCF_000622305.1 Nannospalax galili
TGCAAGTTCATATGAAGAAGTTTCCAGTGACCCGTAAGTCTGTTTCCTTATGTTCATGAACCAACCTTGGCTCTGCAATCATTCTGCTCCCTCAGTGATCCCTGAGCCATGGGTAGGTGAGGCTTAATATTGGAGTCCTATCCAGAGACATGCACTCTGCATTTTAAAACACAGTCGAATATATAATTACCCAGAATAATTTCAACTTGTGGTTGTATTATTTTTTAAATGTAACACATACCAAATCACCTCAAAACCTGGCAGTTTGTTGAACTCCAATAACCAGGATTTCTGAATCGAGAAGTTTGGTATAAGCCTGGAATGGGCCTCTCTGAAGTTCCCAGGTGCTGCTAATGCTGTTAAACAGAAACCACCAGTCTTAGAGAACTGCTTTCTATCTTCCATAGAAAATTTCAAAATCCGTAGGGTGTGTGAAGAGGGCAC
>NW_008441692.1:0-444 GCF_000622305.1 Nannospalax galili
TGGACAGGAAGTAGTAAGGGGAGGTGTAGTTAGGGGCGGGGATCTAAATATGATCAAAATAGACTACATTTAAATTCTATTAGATAGTATTAATAAAAATAAAACATCATATATAAAGAAACCCTCTAACAGAAATCACATCTGTTTCTCCACAAATGCCTTAAGTCCAAACACAGAAAAATAGTTGAAAGTTCTCCACCATCCTATTAAGAAATGCAGAAATAAATGAGATATGGAGAAGAAATTGTATTTCCACTTGCATCCCTTAAGAAGAAATTAGACTTTTTACACATATCTGTTGAATTCCACAAGAGAAATATACTTAGATTACAGTGCTGTCCTTTTCTTATCAGCTTTGGATTTCCCTAGTCCTTCTTCAGAGGTGAAATTATTTCTCTTTCTTTACGTTCTGAAATAATACTGTTCCTGTATTCTGAATTTTCT
>NW_008441693.1:0-444 GCF_000622305.1 Nannospalax galili
TTTTTTTTTTCCCAACAAAGGAGGAGAAGGAGAAGAAGAAGAGGAAGAGGAAGAGGAAGAAGAAGAAGAGATGTTAAGGATTCCTTACCAGGGTTGAAAGTCTGCTAAAAGTTCAGAGAGGGAACATGTCAGGTAGTTCAGTAGAGACTGTAAATAAGGCACTATTCTTAGGGTATCAATAAGCCCCAGAAATTTAACTGGTCCAAACTAAAAAAACTCTACTCTGTTGGAGGACCCACTTTTCTAGTCTCACTGGTCAATTACCTGGTGATGGAACCATTCCCAGGAAGGCAGGTTCACCATAAGTTATGCTAAATAGATGGGCACAATGCCTGGTGTGTTAATGAGGTAGCAAATATTTCCTGCCTGGAGCTAGCTCAGGTCTTTGCAGAACTTCCAAACCTGCCAAAGTCATGTAGATCTCTGCAAGTCTATCTCTTTTCC
>NW_008441694.1:0-444 GCF_000622305.1 Nannospalax galili
AGAGCAGAGCAGAGCAGAGCAGACATCCTTCTTTCTGAAAAGAGCTGAGTGCTTGGAATTATCTTTGAGCCACGTGTTTTTTGAAATCATGCAAACTGGAGTGGCAAATAGGCAAAATCCTCCCCATGTAGAAAAATCAGCAGATGCTTTCAAACACATAAGTTATGAAACGACACAGCTGGGAATGTTTTAATGCCACGTGTCAAGTTATTACTCGGAGCCCTGCAAATACAGATTAGCTTCCTGCTACATTTCTCTAAAAGTCAGTTGAACAGAGAGAACTCGCTGCTTTTAAATTGTGGAAGGAAGCAGAAACACTGGAGTCTATTTCTCTGGACTTTTTTCCCTTAATCTCACTCAAAGTAAGACTGCCATTTGGTCAAATTCTTGGGGCCTTTCTATGACATGCGTGGGTAAGAAGCACAGAAACAAAGTAGGCTGGGG
>NW_008441695.1:0-444 GCF_000622305.1 Nannospalax galili
GGGTGAATTTCACAAATGCTGGTCAGTTGTAGAGACTGGTTCCTCCAGCTCAAGAGAAACCAGCTTTCTCTCCACTGCCTCCTTCATGTCCCTTCTCATTTTTCCTCAGCATCAGCATCAACTTCAGCTCCTCCTTGATGTACGAGAAACCCTTTCCTTTTACCCACCCTCATTCTTCACCTCTGTGATGGAAGATGGGAATGTGGGATGTAAAGCCTGAGCTAGGGGAGGACGGTGCCTCTCCCCCATTTGCCTTTCCCAGGTCAGATCTTCCCAAAGAGGATATGGTAACCCTAATGCCTGAGGTGAGAGGGGGCAGGCACAGAGAAGTGCTGGTAATCGTGGTGGAATAAATTAAAGAATAATCACGTAGGGGCTGAAGAGATGTCTCAGTGATTAAGAGCACTGGCTGCTCTTGAAGAGGACCTGGGTTCAGTTCCCAGC
>NW_008441696.1:0-443 GCF_000622305.1 Nannospalax galili
ATATTTAATAGTTTTCACCAAACACCTTTTAGTAGCTACTGTTTAATAGACGAGGAAAGCAAACAGCCAAGATGGGATCACAGACAGCATACAAGGGAAAGAATCTGAACCAGAGGGTCTTTGTTAAGACAGACTGCTAGAGGTGGTAGAAATGAGGCCAGGTTAGTAGCATCTCTGACTGTCAAGAAAATATAGCAAAATTCTACTTTATAAAAGCATCCCAGGGCTAAACAGATGGCTCAGTGGGTAAGAGCACTAGCTCCTCTTGCAGAGGACCCAGGTTTGATTATCAGAACCTACATGGCAGCTAACAACTGTCCGTAACTCCTGTTCCAGGGGATCTGATGCCCTCTTCTGAACTCTGAGGGCACTGCACAACACAGGTACACTTATATAATGCAGGCAATACACTCATACACATAAAAAATAATAAAATAATAAAA
>NW_008441697.1:0-444 GCF_000622305.1 Nannospalax galili
GTGAAGTCACTGAAGCAATGAGACAGTCAAGAAGAAAAATGCTGAGGACAGTCCCCTGGGAACACAAACACATCAAGACATTTGGGAAGTTAGTATCAGAGTCCAGGGGAGAATGACAAATCATGGAAGAGAGAAGTCAGTAGAGGGAAGAGAAAAATGAAAGATGAAGAACTATCAGCTGACAGGGATCCCTGGGGATTGGTCATTCCAACAGAGCTGAAGGCTTTTCCATCACAGCTCCAGAGAAGCAACAGGCTTTAGGAATGGATGCCGCTGAGTGCAAACTATTCTTTGGTGGAAGAGCGGGCAAAGCCAGGCGAATGGGAGGCACATTAGAAAAGCTGCAGCCAGCATCACAAGGCATGAAGGGCAGCAGTGGTGAAAGTAAGTGCGCAAAAGCCAAAGGAGGGAAGGTTTTGATTGCAGATGGGGGTAGTGACAATT
>NW_008441698.1:0-444 GCF_000622305.1 Nannospalax galili
CAGAAGTCATCCTGGAATCTGCTCCCCAACCCCACAGCAACAATCCTGTCAGCTCCACTTCCAGATACCTTCTTTTATCTCAATCTCTAAGGCTACCTTCATGGTCCAAACCACTATCTCTCAAAGTTTCCAAAGTTCTTTCTCTCTCCCCATCCTTGTTTACCAGCAACCTCACCCACTATACACACACAGACACAAAAAATTTCCTTAAATGGTCTGTCCACTCTGGCAAGCTAGCTAGTCTCTCCTGTCCAATTTTCTGCATACTAGACACCAATCAGTGGACCATGGACTCATCTTCCACCTGCCAATGGGCTGTTTGCATGGATGTCCAGTTCAGATCTGAGCTCAGAAGTCTTACCTCCATGAGAGGCCTTGCACAAATTAGACCCCAAGTAGTCAACATCAGTCAACTGTACCATTACGTCAGGATTTATTTTTATT
>NW_008441699.1:0-443 GCF_000622305.1 Nannospalax galili
AGTCACTGCTCTTAACTGCTGAGCCATCTCTCCAGCTCCAGGTTAGTGAATTTTAAGAAATAGTTTTCCACCAACAGCCTCACCTCCTGGAGGTCTACTGACTCTGCACATTCCCCATATGTGTTACCAGACTCACTCCTCGCAAACAGCTCAGTGATGCTTGTTACAGCAATGATTTTCACTATCATTCCTTCCAATCAAATAAGATACCCAGGAAAATATTACTTTTCTTTGTATATCTCTTAGAAATCCATTATTATTTTCTACAAAATATTATTGTGGAATGCTTGAGTTATTTATATTCCCCATGTATAAAATATCATGATTTTGAAACAATTCTGAGTAGATTCTTAAGAGGCATAGGTAACATATATAAATTTATGTGTGAAAATATTAATAGAATAAACAGGACTGCAGTGTGGGCTCTAGACCATGAATTATTT
>NW_008441700.1:0-444 GCF_000622305.1 Nannospalax galili
AGATCAATAGGACTTGCTGGCTACCTGCCTGGCTGAAAAACAGTGAGCCCCAGGTTCAGTAAGAGACTCTATCTCAAGAAAATACCATGGAGAGCAATAGAGGAAGACACTATTGTGCACACACATGCATGAACACACACACCCCTGCACTATGATAGGTCGTGTTAACTCAACTTGACAGAATCTAGGCTTGCCCAGGTAATGGCTTCCAGGCAGGGGGATCCTGGAGAGGAGAAAGCAAGCTGAGGACTAGCATGTGTGCACTGTTCCCTCAGATGTGATGTGACCAGCTGCCTCAGCCTCCTGTTGCCTTGATTTCCCCACCACGATGGACTGTGAGCCAAAATAAACCTTTCCTTCCTTAAGTAGGTACGTCACCCCAGCAACAGAAAAGAAACTAAGATGCGTACTTACACACAGACACACACACACACACACACACAC
>NW_008441701.1:0-444 GCF_000622305.1 Nannospalax galili
ACTATTGCTTTATGTGTATTTGTATGCATCTCTAATTTATCAGGCTTCAGTATCTTTGAAGAAGAGAAAACATATAGATTATATATCTGTATCTGTTATCGAACATATAACAGGTATTCACCTGTATATATAGAAATGAAAACAATCTTCCAGGTGGAAAGAAGCAGCAAAAGAACAGATTCACAGGAGCCTGAGCTTAGTGATCCCACGAATGCTACAAGTGAAACAATTATGGGATAGCCAAGGGTTTAAAGCAAACAAGTAAATCAAAAGGCCTGCGAGCTTGAGAAAGGGGCCTATTGATAAGAAGGGTTCAGTTTCAGTGCATGATTTAAGCCCATCCTTTATCATCAAGATTCTTTTTATTTTGTTTTCTTTTTTCTCAAAATCAAAAACACTGTAATAACCAGAAACTAGAGTTTTGTTGATTTTACTTTATAAAAT
>NW_008441702.1:0-443 GCF_000622305.1 Nannospalax galili
TCGTGTCACCTGCCCTCTCAGTTGTTCACATATTCGTGTCACCTGCCCTCTTTGACATGCAGATGGTCATGTCAACTGCCCTCTCTGCCATAAAGATGGTCATGTCAACTGACCCCTCTGACAGGCAGACGGTCATGTCACCTGGCCCTCTGACATGCAGACGGTCATGTCACCTGCTCCCTATGACGTGCACATGGTCGTGTCATCTGCCAATTCTGCCATAAAGATGGTCGTGTCACCTGTTCCGTCTGACTGGCAAATGGTCATGACACCTGACCCTCTGACATGCAGAGGTTCATGTCACCTCCCCCACTGACGTGGACTTGGTTGTGTCACATGCCCCCTTTGATGTGCACATGGTCATGTCACCTGCCCCCCCTGATGTGCAAATAGTCGTGTCTCCTGCCCCTTCTAAGGTGTAGATGGTTGTGTCACCTGCCCCC
>NW_008441703.1:0-444 GCF_000622305.1 Nannospalax galili
CCTTCCATCTGCAGCCCATTGTGAACCATGGCCTCTCAGTCAGGGTTCTCTGTCCACACCCAGTGTCTGGAGCTCTGACTCCAGTGATGCTGAGTCTCTCAGCCCCACCCAGTCAGGACCAGAAGCCCATTGTCCTCTTGGCAAACTTAGCATCTCCTACCCTGGGCTATAATCACTCTGGGTAGATTATCCTAGATATTCATGTGTACACTGCTGTGTGGGATAGGCACCCCTCCCCAACCCCAGTCCTCAAGTCTATTCACAGGAGTCACATGAGCACTGCTGAATCCCCAGGAAGAATACAAATGTCTGAATTTTTCACCTGTTTTTCTCAGAGCCCCCAAAGACACATGTGACCCATCATCCCAGACATGAAGGGGATGTGACTCTGAGGTGCTGGGCGCTGGGCTTCTACCCTGCTGACATCACCCTGACCTGGCAGAG
>NW_008441704.1:0-444 GCF_000622305.1 Nannospalax galili
TGTTTCTTCTGTGAGCAGATGTTCATTCTGCTTTGGCGGCCACTGACCTGTCACTTTCAACTGTGTTCTCTCTCCCAATGGAGAGTCAATTGACACTCCCAGTGGAGAGTCAGTCACTATAGCTTCTTGTTTTGTTTTGGTGGGTACAAGTGGTAGCCTGGTTTTCCACACGCTCATAGACTCTGAATACCAACCAATTCAACATACTTTCTTTCCCATAAAATATTCAGTGTGCTTCTTCTGCTCATAGTGAACCAAACATCTAGAGTTGCATTGTGGTTGTGTTTGTTTTGTCCTGAAAACAGACTGTGGGTTTAAGGCTTACCTCTGCATTTTCTGCAATGGATGATTATGGATGTCAAATCAATGCTGGATTAAATTTAGCCAAACATCTAATATTTTGGTGCCTTTCTTGTGCAGGATGTATTGTCTTTAAGTACAGCA
>NW_008441705.1:0-444 GCF_000622305.1 Nannospalax galili
GGACTAGGTCAAGAGGCATAGAGGAAACCTGTTAACCCATCTTGGGAAAGATCTCAAGGAAGAATAGGAGGAAAGAAGGTATTAAGGCAAACAGGAACAGGAGTAGCACATGGTAACGAAAACGAAACTGCAAGAAGGAAGTAGAGAGAACCAAAGAAGAAAGCTCCCTGAGAGCTGGCAGAAAGATTTAGCAGTGCGTGGAGTCAGCTGAAAAACTGCTCCTTTCCCAAAGGGGGCCAGGCCAGAATATTCCCTGGATCCCCCACCCAGAGAGGAGTTGGGGCATCTCCCGGTCTCCTCTGACTCTGAGAGCAATAGCGCATCCACCTGGTCTCCCATGAGCCCCAGTTTGTCTGGACACCAGAAACAGAAACCAGAGAAAAACTAACCGAGGCCAGCCAGCAGACAGATGAGCACTCTTCCCAGAAAAACAAAAAGGGGGGG
>NW_008441706.1:0-444 GCF_000622305.1 Nannospalax galili
TGTGCCATCACAATGTTAAAATATGATTTTGCAATGTTCCATTGTTACATCTCAGTGCTCCATGGTGCCATCAGGAGAGGGGATTTCCAGGTGCCTTTAAAAGCTCTGTAACACCTGTAATAAATGAGTCCCCGCTTGACTAGGCTTCCCATTGCGTCTGATTGTCCCTGGTACTGGGGGCAGCTTGGGCTGGAAAATGGTGCGCTTACTCATCCCCAATAATCCCTGCGTGGGGGTCGCTGGCTTGAACACCCGGCAACTGGCCCCCAAAGTGGGGCTCAAAGGAAAGTGAAAAGAAGAAAAGAAAGAAAGACGAAAAACGGATTGGGGCCTATCGGGAAGTTAGGAGTAAGCGAGTCCTAGAAACATGGTTAACGCAATCAATAAGCCTGAGGACCCACCACTTAAAGTGCTGAGATATATGTTTAAAAGTAGGGGATTGGA
>NW_008441707.1:0-440 GCF_000622305.1 Nannospalax galili
ATAGATAGATAGATAGATAGATAGATAGATAGATAGATAGATGTGTATGTATGTATATATGTATATATGTCTCAGTGTTTTGCCTGCATGTATGGTAGATGCATCCCATGTATGCAAGGCCCACAGATCCCAGAAGAGGGCAAAGGATCCCCTAGAACTGGAATAATGGATGGTTGTTGGCAACTATCTGGGTGCTGAGAACCAAACTTGGGTCCTCTGCAAAAGCAGCTAGTGCTCGTAACTGCTGAGCCATCTCTCCAGCCCCCTCCAGCTCACTATATTAAAAACAAAATACAGATAGATCTCAAATCTTAATATCAGATGAAAATATCTTGGGCTGCAGGCATCAGGCCCAGCATTAAGAGTGCTTGCTCCCCTAGCAGAGGACCTGAGTTTGATTCCCAACACCCATGCTAGGTCGCTCACAACCATCTGTAACT
>NW_008441708.1:0-444 GCF_000622305.1 Nannospalax galili
TAATTACAAAGCAATATTAACCTATTCAGCAAATGGTCTTTGGAAATCAGTATTCTACCAGAGGTGTCCTCTGAGACCACTGAGAGATGGGGAATGTGATACATGATTAGATCTATACAGATGCTCCATTTTCTGTACTTTCAAAGTAAACTCAACATTAAGTATCCTGTTAGAAGGATGAGTACGCAAATGTAGTCTGCTGGAGGTTCAGAGTTCTTAATATTGAGGCAGTGGACCTCACAAGGATTGGTGACTGCAGAAATAATTCCTTAGTTGACCTCCATTCAGGGATGTCAAATAGACCAGTTCAGGCCTAGCTACCCTTCACTGCCCAAACCCAGCCTCCCGACACCTGAACTTTTCAATATATTGGTCTGTGACCTGATCCTCAATGATGAAGACTTCCAGATACTAAGTCTTTTCCTGGAGCTGCATCATATTGAC
>NW_008441709.1:0-444 GCF_000622305.1 Nannospalax galili
CCTGGGTTGGTCATTGTGAGGTTCTCTTAACATTTGAATATTGCTTACCACAGAAGAGACTGGTGTTCATGAAACAGTAAAAAAACTGAATGAACAAATATTATTTTTATTTTTAAAAATGTTATCTTTAATTGTTACTTAATTTTTGTTGTATCAGGGTACATTTTAGTTAAAAATTAAAGAATTATATCCCAGAAATGCAAAATAGCAAGTTTGGATGTTGCTGTGTCTCATTTAGGATATCTGCTGACAGAAGTTTTCTGGAGTTGAAAAATATATTTGTGGATATATAAAACCAATGTGTCCCTGATAGTTGATCAAATTTTTATACTAAAATCAAGTAGTAAGCTCAGTTGATAAAGGAAAATCTCCAAAGATGAATCAATTAAGTAAAACTTGTCATGAAAGTTTGAGTGTTGAAACTTGGATAGTTATGCAAAAAAA
>NW_008441710.1:0-444 GCF_000622305.1 Nannospalax galili
CGTGATATTGCTGCAGCTGTGCTAGGATAGTGTCTCCAATCAAAAACAGAAATAAGAAAACACTGATTTTTATCATCTTATTAATGTTCCAAAGTCCCCAAGATGAAGTTTATACTCAGGGAATATAAAGTTTATTCTTGGAAACCTACACTTGTGAGAATCCATTACCATTGGAAATGATGAATTGTCAATGTTACTTGAAACACTAGCACACTCGCTGTACCTTAATTAAGTTACTTTGAGTACCTACTATGTGTTAGGATCAATACAGAGCTACAAAGAGCCAGAAAGAGTTTTAAAATACAGTTATAACTTTCAAAGAGCCTGCAGGCTAATGGGAGAATCGAATCTGAACGTGAAAGCCTGAGATGTATAATGTGAAAAATTCTATTATCGTGTGCATGCCCCAATCAAGGAGGGAAGTGGACCAGGGCAGAGCATTCC
>NW_008441711.1:0-444 GCF_000622305.1 Nannospalax galili
AGAGATAGAGATGAAACAGATGCAAAGATTGAACCTTGACCCTTCTAATCCTATAAGAAAATCAACTCCAAGTGGACCAAAGACCTGAATGGAAGACCTAAAATTGAAACCACTACAGGAAAGCATAGAGGAAACTCTTCAGGACACAGGCAGAGGTGATGACTTCCTGACTCTAATAGCTGAGGAAATAATAACAAGAACTGACACATGGGATGACGGCAACCTGAAAGTTTCTGCACAACAAAAGAAACAACCAGGAGTTTAAGAGCACTGGCTGCGAGGACCTGGATTCAGTTCCTAGCTCCCAACACCCACACCACATTCACAATTGTCTATAACCCCAGTTCCAGGGAATCAGATGCCCTCTTTTGGCCTCTTCAGGCACTACACATGTGCGGTGCATAAACATTCATGCAGACAAACACATGTACACATAAAATAAAA
>NW_008441712.1:0-444 GCF_000622305.1 Nannospalax galili
AATAAAAATCACCAACACCACTTAATTGAAAGCAGCAAGGTAAAGTTTTATCATGGCCAGCAACCGCGCTATGTCAGGAATAGAAGCAGACTCAAACACCAGTTGGGCAGAATATTTATAGGAATACAGAAAGCAGAACAAGTGGGCCCATCAGTTTATACAACACAGCAAAATTTGAACATAACAAACTTCGAATTTACCAATCAACTATTGGTCATTGTGAGGATAATGTAGTAACTTAGGCTAGATTAGTTTAGCTGAGATAATTCACCCATGACCTTTCATGTATACTGAGATTTAAAGTGCTAGGATTCCATTAGGGAAGCAGCTGTCTCAGGACCACATGGCCTGAGCACAGCTTGTCTCTTGTTGTGCATCGGCTGATGGACACCGCAGTGTAAGAGTGAGACCACTGAGGACAAGTCAGCCTTCGGGTTGCAACAG
>NW_008441713.1:0-443 GCF_000622305.1 Nannospalax galili
TTCAGGAAATAGTCAATGAGTTAAAATAAATTTAGTAAAAATAATATATATATATGCACATATATATGACAAGTATGAGTTTCTTCTTATGTCAAAATGCTGTGTATTACTATTACTTAGTTGTTTGTGCATTTATGCCAATTCAGAAATTATCTTTATTTAAATCTATTCTATATTGGATATTGGATTTGACCTTGGTTATTTTTAGGAGATACTTAGCACAAATTTTGACGTTTTTGATAATATGGATGCAATACATATAGTTGATTCTGTGGATTGCTGAGAGCAGTATAAGAACCTTTTTTAAATTCATTGCTTAGATTTAGCATGTTCGCATTCTTTCTTGTTCATCAAGAAATGTCTAAATTTCTACTTAAAGAAATTCTTAGCCAGGCATGGTGGCACACGTCTTTAATCCCAGCACTCAGGAGGCAGAGGCAGGC
>NW_008441714.1:0-444 GCF_000622305.1 Nannospalax galili
CTCCCTCTCTCTCCCCTTCCCCTCTGCTTCCCTCTTCCCCCTCCTCCTCCTCCTTCTTTCTGTACTGATGGTCAAACCCATGGCCTTCTGCATCTTAGGCAAGGGTTCTTCCTGAGTTACATCTCTAGCCTTCACCCAGCTATTTTAAGCACTGAGTTCTACTGCTTCCTGCCAGTCCTTAGGGACCAACATGACACTGAGTCACAGAAACCATGACGAAACACATGTTCAAGAGCCGGTTGGTCCTTCTCTTTGTATTTCCTGAACAGTGCTGTACCTACTATTTAATGAAAGGACACTATTATTTGGTGGTGATTAGTAATCAAAACTCTAATCTTACACAGCCCAATTTCATGCCCAAGGACTGTAGTGATAAGCAAACATTCTTAGAGAAATGCATCTATTTTCCTCTGGGGCAGCTCAGCATCTCTAAGGAAGCTGTCT
>NW_008441715.1:0-444 GCF_000622305.1 Nannospalax galili
AATTGAAGAGGAAATGAAAGACTGGGGGGAATAGGATTAGTTTGAAACACCCAGAGGTCAGGGCAGACGATAGTGTAGAGACTTCTGACTGAGTGCAAAATCTGAAGCTCTGTGGGCAGTTAATCCTTGAAAGAAAGCTGGGTGGGGGAGGCCATCAGGAGAACCTGTCAGAGAAGAAAACTCATTTTAGTACTCCAGGAAATAGAGAGAACATGATTATGGGAAAAAGGGCATGAATAATAAAAAGATCAGAAGAAAGTTCAAAACACCAAAAGTTGCAAATTCATCTTGTGGATGTTCAGGCAAGTTTACACTTTTTGTTACAAGGTTGCTTTTGTTTATTCTTTTAAAAAATTCTATTTATGGAAGAGGAAGCCAGTGATGAGCACCAGCCACCCTGGACTCCTGGCATTCTCTGTTCATTTCTACATTGCAGCAGCAGCA
>NW_008441716.1:0-444 GCF_000622305.1 Nannospalax galili
GGCAGCTGCTTTAGTCTGACCAAATGAAGGGATAAAATATATAATATCCACACTTTGTAGCAAAGAATTTAATCTTGCCTAAGAAAAGGCCTGCCCTTTGGCTTGGCTTCTGAAAAATAACTTCCTAATCCTTAGAATATCATGTCTATTAGGGGCATCCTTCTTTGTCCAAGGGGTCCCAAGTCACTCAGATGACCTGATAATGTGATTTAGGGCTGCTCAAACCCAACTCCAACAATGTTACTTAGTATGGGGGCCTGTTTGTCCTAGCAGCATGTGAGTGGGGTAAGCAGGCACCTGCAGGGATGACAGCATCTTGTGATTTGGAGACTGAGATCTACCAGAGGGACAATCAATCAATCCATTATACCAGCACCATAGAGTCTATTTAAAAGCTGAAAGCACCAAAGTCCAGATGATGCCCCACCTATGCCTGGGGGGATA
>NW_008441717.1:0-444 GCF_000622305.1 Nannospalax galili
CCATGAGCTGCCATGCCCTCCCTGCCATGATGGACCGTATCCCTTCAAACAGGTCTGAGCAACTTCCAGCTGCCAGGAATGAGCACTCCTTCATCATCCAGGCTAGTTTACAGAGTGAAGTAACAATCCTCCAACTCAGACCAGGGAGCCCTGTCTGTCTAGAAACCAAGGGATACTAAGAAATTGTACTACAGAGATGCTAAAGCCATTAGAGCCCCAAGTAACAGAGAAGCAGACGGGAAAAAGAAGAAACGTCAGACAGTGTTGGGCAGCCATCAGTTGCTGTTCCCAGTCTTAGAGTTACTAAGCAAATTAGTGCTGCATTCTCATCCAACATCACAGAAGCTCTGTAGAGTCCAGATTGTTTTGATGTTTTCCTCTCAACCCAAGTTCATCACTTTCTAGAATAGTTTATAAACCTCAGTGCACTGGAATGTCTTCCTT
>NW_008441718.1:0-444 GCF_000622305.1 Nannospalax galili
TTTATTTATTTATTTATTTATTTATTTATTCATTCATTTATTTATTTATTTGACATGGTCTCACTATGTAGCTTTGGATGGCCTGGAACTCACTATGTAGATCAAGATGTCCCTGAACTCACAGATATCCATCCCCCTGCCCCTGCCTCTCAAGTGCTGGCATTAAAGGGATGTACCATGCCCAGGCTCACACTTTACTTTCCAAAAGAATTTTTAGGAATCAAGAAACACAGACCCACTAGAGGACTGGTATGAGCT
The DNA here is from genome assembly GCF_000622305.1 of Nannospalax galili. Lineage (NCBI taxonomy): Eukaryota > Metazoa > Chordata > Mammalia > Rodentia > Spalacidae > Nannospalax > Nannospalax galili. The sequence continues at coordinate 259 of NW_008441718.1, forward strand.
TCCAGGATTGTGCATGGAATGTTGAATTTCTTATGATCCATCTCATGGCAACTGATCAGATGAGTCATATTAGGAATCTTTGATAATTGATGATACACATAAGGAAGCAGACAAGAGGTGACTGGATCTGACAAATCCTAAGTCCAAGAAAGAATGCATTCCATCTAACTCTTATATAGAATTTTC
>NW_008441719.1:0-444 GCF_000622305.1 Nannospalax galili
ACCAACTGATACTAGCATTTATTGGCCCATCCCCCCATAAAGAACAAAGTTTAGTTCAGAAAACGAACCTTTAGTAAAGCTACTGAACAGCCAATTGAGAAAATCTGTTGTGGGTGTTTCACCTCATGAGGGTGAGAGCTCTAGTCCTTCTGCCTGGTTCTACTTGTCTCAGTTTGCCCATACTTAGCTTCTTATTTGACAGAGAGCACACAGGAAGCAGTGAATTAAAAGATGTGGACTGGAGAGATGGCTCAGCAGTGAAGAACACTGGCTGCTTTTGCAGAAGACCTGGCTTTAAATCCCAGCACGTACATGGTGGATAACAACCGTCCTGACTCCTGTTCCAGGGGACCTGACACCCTCTTCTGACTTCCGTGGGCATTGTGCAACACAGGTGCACTTACACACATAGAGGCAGTACACTCATACACATAAAATAAAAAT